>NW_025746312.1:0-131466 GCF_021184085.1 Oncorhynchus gorbuscha
AGAATAACATTTTGAATCAGAGATAATCTTGCAGCTCATTGGAACACCAGGATCGCATCTTACATCATACTTCTGGTGCCACCTGGTTCAATACATTTATTAAAGTAATCTATGGCCTTATTTAGGATCCTTAAGACCAACTTCTACTATACTAAATAAAACTAATGATTAGAATAACAGTGTGCTTTCACATGAAACTATTTTTGCCTTTAAACTGTTTCCGTAACGAAACCTGGAGAGACAAACCTGAGTTTATCCCAGTAGAAACTCTCATTTTGTTCTGTTGCTTCCTTTTAGTTCTTAAACATTAAACTGTTTCCGTAACGAAACATGGAGAGACAAACCTGAATTTATCCCAGTAGAAACTCTCACTTTGTTGATTCCTTTTAGTTCTTAAACGTTAAACTGTTCCCGTAATGAATCATGGAGAGACAAACCTGAATTTATCCCAGTAGAAACTCTCTGTTGCTTCCTTTTAGTTCTTAAACGTTAAACTGTTCCCGTAATGAATCTGCCCTCTGATCTCTCTGTCAATCATTCACCATCCCTCCCTGCTTCGCTTTTCACCTCTCACACAGTCTCCCTCTAATCTCCTGATTGTGTTTGTGTCGTGAACATTTGCCTGAGCAACAATAGTAGAATCGGTGGTTCGGTTTTCAAAATAAAAGTTACCCATTAAATCGGATGCAAACGGAAATAAATTGTGGAATCATGCAACAATCCTGGAGGGCCTTTATGTTGCTAAACATATATAATACATTCAACAAAAGACAATAATTAGTTCATTTGACACCAAATAAAATCTGTTAAAATTGCTCTGTGGATGTTTAGTATTCAGGACTGCAACATACCTTCAACGTGCAGCCTTATGGGTCTTGGGTTCATGACAGGGGGTACCAGCCTTATGGATCCTGGGTTCATAACATATCGTAACAGCCTTATGGGTCAGGGTTCATGACATATCGTACCAGCCTTATGGATCCTGGGTTCATAACATATCGTACCAGCCTTATGGATCCTGGGTTCATGACATATCCTACCAGCCTTATGGGTCTGGGTTCATGACATATCGTACCAGCCTTATGGGTCTGGATTCATGACATATCGTACCAGCCTTATGGATCCTGGGTTCATGACATATCCTACCAGCCTTATGGGTCTGGGTTCATGACATATCGTACCAGCCTTATGGATCCTGGGTTCATAACATATCGTAACAGCCTTATGGATCCTGGGTTCATGACATATCGTACCAGCCTTATGGGTCTGGGTTCATGACATATCGTACCAGCCTTATGGATCCTGGGTTCATGACATATCGTACCAGCCTTATGGGTCTGGATTCATGACATATCGTACCAGCCTTATGCATCCTGGGTTCATGACACATCGTACCAGCCTTATGGATCACAATTATTGCGTAATCTCTTCACATTTCATGGACCCAAGATCCAGAGGTAACGCTGTACAGTTCAGTAGAAGTCTGCCCCAATGCAATTCTAATACAGCCACAGTGGGACTTCAACTATTTGTTGTGTGTCAAATGAACTACTTACTGTCTTTTGTTGAATTAATGTAACAACATTCAAACCTTGTTTAGCATTATCTAATCCAAATATGGCATTATTCCACCATTTTTATCCGTTTGCATCAGTTTCAGTAATGTACTTTTATTTTGAAGTCGAACCGCAAATTCCATTGTGGCGCAACCTTATTCTAGCTAGCATCACACAGGTGCTTTTCCGACGGAGTACAATAACAACTTGTTAACTTGCACTGTCTCAAACAGAGTACGGAGAAGAGCAGCGGTCGGTATTACAGAGTACGGAGAAGAGCAGCGGTCGGTATTACAGAATACGGAGAAGAGCAACGGTCGGTATTACAGAGTACGGAGAAGAGCAGCGGTCGGTATTCGAGATCTGCCGTGTCACAGAAGAACCACACTAGAACCGGACAGAAAAAAACTCAACTCAAAATCTGTCAGACCATCGGAGAAGTGAACTTGAACGAGTCTGAGAGAAAACGGAGCCTTTGTTTTCGGAAGCAGCAGGGAGGCGAACCGCAGGAAAGATGATGAGTTTTCTGCCATACTTCTCCGCTGAGACCTGGACCCTCCTGGCCCTCCTCATCACCCTCATTGTAGTGTAAGGACTTACATCAAGTCAAATGTTATTTGTCACATTTATCGTAGTTAACCGGTGTAGACTAACAGTGAAATGCTTAGTTACGGGTCCTTTTCCAGCAATGCAAGATAAGATATATATATATTGTATAGTTCTCTAGAACATACTAATAGTAAACGTGTGTGTGTGTGTGTGTGTGTGTGTGTGTGTGTGTGTGTGTGTGTGTGTGTGTGTGTGTGTGTGTGTGTGTGTGTGTGTGTGTGTGTGTGTGTGTGTGTGTGTGTGTGTGTGTGTGTGTGTGTGTGTGTGTGTGTGTAGGTACGGGTACTGGCCCTATGGTGTATTCACTAAGATGGGTATCCCTGGTCCCAAACCCCTACCTTACTTTGGCACAATGATGGAGTATAGAAAGGTTAGTACCCATTCAGAATAAACATATCTCTCATCTTTTAAACAACAGTGTTATTTCCCTCCATGTAAAACAATACATTGAGAAGGAAAAAGAGGACTAGACGATTGTTTTAACAATAGATAAATACAAGGTCATTTGAGACCTGATCAGTTTAGAAGTTGTGTTCCTTGACCCTGGGGTAAGGCTGGTACGATATGTCATGATCCCAGGATCCATAAGGCTGGTACGATATGTCATGATCCCAGGATCCATAAGGCTGGTACGATATGTCATGAACCCAGACCCATAAGGCTGGTACGATATGTCATGAATCCAGACCCATAAGGCTGGTACGATATGTCATGAACCCTGACCCATAAGGCTGGTACGATATGTCATGAACCCAGACCCATAAGGCTGGTACGATATGTCATGAATATAAAATAACAAACCCTCCTCAGCCCTCACCTATTTCAGGTGTGTTCTCTGTTCAGCTGTTGGACACACCTACGTGACCTCCTAGGGCATGTTTTTTTTTCTCGCTCGCTCTCCTTCCATCTCTCTCTCTCTCTCTTCCTCCATCTCTCTCTCTCTCTCTCTCTCTTCCTCCTCTCTCTCTCTCTCTCTCTCTCTCTCTCTCTCTCTCTCTCTCTCTCTCTGTCTCTCTGCAGGGCTTCACTAACTTTGACACAGAGTGCTTTCAGAAGTACGGGAGAATCTGGGGGTGAGTTCAGTTGACTGTACCGTACTAGGATGACTCACAACTGTACTATGCTCTTTCAATTACTATGCATTTTCCTTTCAGTTCATCACCTGCTGATGTGACCATGAAAAATAGTAATAATATCAACCACGACCAGAACAATGTTTTCTATGTAGTTTTATAAGAGTTTTATAAGAGTTAAATGTGTCGGTTTCCATGGTTACTTTCTAAATGTAATCAGTTACTAATTTTACCTGTTCAACATTACCCCAAACACAGTACTGTAATCTGATTACATTCAGTTACTAGTTTACCTGTCCAACATTACCCCAAACTCAGTACCGTAATCTGATTACATTCAGTTACTAGTTTACCTGTCCTACATTACCCCAAACTCAGTACCGTAATCTGATTACATTCAGTTACTAGTTTACCTGTCCAACATTACCCCAAACTCAGTACCGTAATCTGATTACATTCAGTTACTAGTTTACCTGTCCAACATTACCCCAAACTCAGTACCGTAATCTGATTACATTCAGTTACTAGTTTTACCTGTCCTACATTACCCCAAACTCAGTACCGTAATCTGATTACATTCAGTTACTAGTTTTACCTGTCCAACATTACCCCAAACTCAGTACTGTAATCTGATTACATTCAGTTACTAGTTTACCTGTCCAACATTACCCCAAACTCAGTACCGTAATCTGATTACATTCAGTTACTAGTTGGCTGCTGCAGGTGTGTTTCTCCTCTGTGAAGGATCTATGGTGGGAGGCATTCTGTACCATGTAGGTGTGTATATATAGTGGTTAAAGCCAGGTGTGTTTCTCCTCTGGTGAAGGATCTATGATGGGAGGCAGTCTGTTCTGTGTAACATGTAGGTGTATATATAGTGGTTAAAGCCAGGTGTGTTTCTCCTCTGTGAAGGATCTATGATGGGAGGCAGTCTGTTCTGTGTAACATGTAGGTGTATATATAGTGGTTAAAGCCAGGTGTGTTTCTCCTCTGTGAAGGATCTATGGTGGGAGGCAGTCTGTTCTGTGTAACATGTAGGTGTATATATAGTGGTTAAAGCCAGGTGTGTTTCTCCTCTGTGAAGGATCTATGATGGGAGGCAGTCTGTTCTGTGTACCATGTATTTGTGTATATAGAGGCAGTCTGTTCTGTGTACCATGTAGGTGTGTATATATAGTGGTTAAAGCCAGGTGTGTTTCTCCTCTATGAAGGATCTATGGTGGGAGGCATTCTGTACCATGTAGGTGTGTATATATAGTGGTTAAAGCCAGGTGTGTTTCTCCTCTGGTGAAGGATCTATGGTGGGAGGCAGTCTGTTCTGTGTAACATGTAGGTGTATATATAGTGGTTAAAGCCAGGTGTGTTTCTCCTCTGTGAAGGATCTATGATGGGAGGCAGCCTATTCTGTGTATCATGGACAAAAGCATGATCAAGACCGTCCTGATTAAAGAGTGTTACAACATCTTCACCAACCGCAGGGTGAGACACACACACACACACACACACACACACACACACACACACACACACACACACACACACACACACACACACACACACACACACACACACACACACACACACACACACACACACACACACACACACACACATCCCCCTAATAATAATCGGAATACTAATAATCCTAACATTATGACTGATATTATTAATACATTATTTGTAGCATTCATTATTCATACATTTTAAAGTAGGGTGAATATTATGTAAATACGGTTATCAATATTCAATCATATAATTAACAGGTGTTATCATTATAACTGACCTCCATGTTTTAGAACTTACGTCTGAACGGCGAGATGTTTGATTCGTTGTTCGTTGCCGAGGACGATACATGGAGGCGGATCCGCAGTGTCCTCTCACCTTCCTTTACCTCTGGACGACTGAAAGAGGTAGAACCATCCCTCCATCTCTCCCTTTCTGTGTTTTATCAACTTGTTATAAACTCTTTATAGCTTGTTATAACCTCTATAAACTCATTATAGCTTGTTATAAACTCTATAAACTCAATATAGCTTGTTATAAACTCTAGAAACTCAATATAGATTGTTATAAACACTATAAACTCATTATAGCTTGTTATAACCTCTATAAACTCATTATAGCTTGTTATAAACTCTATAAACTCAATATAGATTGTTATAAACACTATAAACTCATTATAGATTGTTATAAACACTATAAACTCATTATAGCTCGTTATAAACTCTATAAACTCATTATAGCTCGTTATAAACTCTATAAACTCATTATAGCTTGTTATAAACTCATTATCTCTTGTTATAAACACTTAATTAACTCATTATAGCTTGTTATAAACTCATTATCTCTTGTTATAAACTCAAACCTAAATCAAATCTAATTGTATTAGTCACAAACACATATTTAGCAGTTATGGGTGTAGTGAAATGTTTGTGTTCCTGGCTCCTACAGTGCAGTAATTTCTAACAAGACACAACAAAACACACAAGTCTAAAAGTAAAATAATGGAATTATGAAACATAGAAATATTAGGATGAGCAATGTCGAAGTCTGGAGTATAAAATTATAAATATAAGTACATATATTTTTTATTGATTTTACCTTTATTTAACATGGCAAGTTAGTTATGAACAAATTCTTATTTACAATGACGGCGTAGGAACAGTGGGTTAACTGTCTTGTTTTTAGTGGAACAACTGATTTGTACCTTGTCAGATCGGGGATTCGATCTAGCAACCTTCCGGTTACTAGTCCAACGACCTAACCACTAGGTTACCTGCCTCCACTAATGTGATGTGATGTATAGACATTATGGACATTATGTTGATAGAATATATAGCAAATCTGTAGAATACATGGATAGAATTGTATACAGTTGAAGTTTGAAGTTTACATGCACTTAGGTTGGAGTCATGAACATCTCTGGGGGACGTTGGATGGTAGACGATGATAGAGATGGTAGAGATGACCAACATCCAGTGAAGTTTATTTTTAACGTTACGGCGCTCAGAAATTAGCATTATGGCTCCTCTATCTTGGAGTCCACAGAAACCCAAATTTACCACATAAATATTCCCTTACCTTTGCTGTTCTTCCATCAGAAGACCTGGAAGGAATTATACTTACCAAAAACAGCGTTTAGTTTTGAAGTCTGTGTCTTTCGGTTATCAAACACGACATATCTTGGTTGAAATGCAGCCAAAAGTCAAGTGGATGCGCACCAAAACGTCGAAATTACATATTATATGTCGACTAAACTTGTCAAACTATGTTCAGAATCAAGCTTTAGCTATAAAGGTACACAGCAATCCTGAGGACGAACAGAAACACATGCATCGTTTAATCAATCTTGGAAAAAAGACAGGACCTGAGGAGAGCGCGCATGAGAGTGACCTGTTTTTTCGCGTGACCGAAAGGTTTCGGCCTGCCAAAACTCTTGTGAGCGCGAGATTCTCACAATGAGAAGCCCCATTGAAAGCAGACATCACGCTGAAGACAGAGAGACTGTTCCCAGGTCTGTAAGTGCTTGGGAAGGGTGGGGGTGATGACGTCAAAGTTGGGCCAACTTTTATGATGACAAGAGAGAGTTTGGGAGAATGACTGCCCTGAGAGTTCTGCTTTACATACAGACATAATTTAAACGGTTTTAGAAGCTTTAGAGTGTTTTCTATTCAATAATAATTATTATATTCATATATTATTAATTTTTGACAGATTTATTTTTTGTTTACTATGGGCACGCAATTCCTCCAAAGGGGGCAGTGGACAGCCCTATCTTTAACGTTGGATGGTAGACGAAGATAGAGATGGTAGAGATTATCAACATCCAGTGAAATTGAAACATACAAGTTTTATACATTGGTTTAAAGATGAACTTCTTGTTAATCCAACCACTGTGTCAGATTTCAAAAAAGGCTTTACGGCGAAAGCAAACCATGCAATTATCTGAGGACAGCACCAAATCAAACAAACACAAGACAATCATCAAACCAGCAGTCATTACATTAAACAAATCCTGGATGGATATTTCTCTGGTTTTCACCGGCCATATCAGTTATTTTATACTCACAGACATTATGTTTTGGAAACTTTAGCGTGTTTTCTATCCAAATCTTCCAATTATATGCTTGTCCTAGCTTCTGTGCCTGAGTAACAGGCAGTTTACTTTGGCCTCGCTTTGCATGCGGATGTCAAAATACTGCCCCCCGGTGAAGTTAAAACTAGTTTTTTTTTACTATTATTGTGACATTTCACATTCTTAAAATGAAGTGGTGATCCTAACTGACTTAAGACAGGGAATGTTTTACTTGGATTAAATGTTAGGAATTGTGAAAAACTGAGTTTAAATGTATATACAGCAATAGCTAGCCTTGACTAGAAACAGTATATACAGTGCATTCGGAAAGTATTCACTCTCTCTCTCTCTCTCTCTCTCTCTCTCTCTCTCTCTCTCTCTCTCTCTCTCTCTCTGTCTCAAATCTTGCTGCTGTGATGGCACACTGTGGTATTTCACACAGTAGATCAAAATCGGGCTTGTTTTCAAATTCTTTGTGTATCTGTGTAATCTAAGGGAAATATGTGTCTCTAATATGGTCATATATTGTGCAGGGGCTTAGGAAGTGCAGCTCAGTTTCCACCTCATTTTGTGGGCAGTGAGCACATAGCCTGACTTCTCTTGAGAGGCAGGTCTGCCTACGACGGCCTTTCTCAATAGCAAGGCTACTTTGGCCTCGCTTTGCATGAGAATGTCAAAATACTGCCCCCCAGTGAAGTTAAAACTAGTTTTTCTACAACTTTCTTGTTCACGGACTATAGTTTTCTCAAGTCGGTTAGGACATCTACTTTGTGCATGACACAAGTCATTTTTCCAACAATTGTTTCCAACAGACAGATTATTTCACTTATAACCCCATGTTAAACATGGTAAACTCAAACACCATGGGACCACGCAGCCTTCAGGATGGAGACACGTTCTGTCTCCTAGAGATGAACACGATTTGGTGCAAATCAATCCTAGAACAACAGCAAAGGACAGTGTGAAGATGCTGGAGGAAACAGGTGCAAAAGTATCTATATCCACAGTAAAATGTGTCCTAAATCAACATATCCTGAAAGGCAACTCAGCAAGGAAGAAGCCACTGCTCCAAAACCGCCATAAAAATGCCAGGCCATAAAAATGCCAGACCATGGTCTGCAACTGCACATGGGGACAAAGGTTGTACTTTTAGAAAAATATCCTCTGGTCTGATTAAACAAAAATAGAACTGTTTGGCCATAATGACCATCATTATGTTTGAAGGAAAAAGGGGGAGGCTTGCAAGTCGAAGAACACCATCCCAACTGTGAAGCACAGGGGTGGCAGCATCATGTTGTGGGGGTGCTTTGCTGCATGAGGGACTGGTGCACTTCACAAAATAGATGGCACCATGAGGAACAAACATTATGTGGATATATTGAAGCAACCTCTCAAGACATCAATCAGAAAGTTAATGCTTGGTCGCAAATGGGTCTTCCAAATGGACAATGACCCCAAGCATACTTCCAAAGTTGTTTCTGACCCACTGGGAATGTATGAAAGAAATAAAAGCTGAAATAAATAATTCTATATATATAGAATAAGTATATATAAGTATATACAGTGCATTCGGAAAGTATTCTCTCTCTCTCTCTCTCTGTCTCAAATCTTGCTGCTGTGATGGCACACTGTGGTATTTCACACAGTAGATCAAAATCAGGCTTGTTTTCAAATTCTTTGTGTATCTGTGTAATCTAAGGGAAATATGTGTCTCGAATATGGTCATATATTGTGCAGGAGCTTAGGAAGTGCAGCTCAGTTTCCACCTCATTTTGTGGGCAGTGTGCACATAGCCTGTCTTCTCTTGAGAGCCAGGTCTGCCTACGACGGCCTTTCTCAATAGCAAGGCTATGCTCACTGAGTCTGTACATAGTCAAAGCCATCCTTAAGTTTGGGGCAGTCACAGTGGTCAGGTATTCTGCCACTGTGTAGTCTCTGTTTAGGGCCAAATAGCATTCTAGTTTGCTCTGTTTTTTATTAATTCTTTCCATCTCTCTCTCTCTCTCTACCTCTCTACCTCTACCTCTCTACCTCTACCCTCTCTCCCTCTCTACCCTCTCTCTCTACCTCTCTACCTCCACCCTCTCTCTCTCTCTCTTTCTCTCTCTACCTCTCTCTCTCTACCTTTCTCTCCTCTAGATGTTTGGTATCATGAAACAGCACTCTGCTAACCTGCTGAACGGAATGAAGAAGCAGGCAGATAAAGACCAGACCATCGAAGTGAAGGAGTGAGTCCTGATTCCTAACCTCTGGCTATTCACCTTGTGCCACTTGAGATCCTGGTTCGAGTCCAGGCTCTGTTGTAGCCGCAAGCCATGAGACTGCTGAACAATTAATCAAATTGCCACCCAAACTGTTTACATATTTCTTACTTCAGTTTATTTAGTAACTGCATTCTTGGTTAACTTAAGGGCTTGTAAGCACAGTTAGGTTGTAATTTGTAATTTCACAGTTAGGTTGTAATTTGTAATATTCGGCGCATGTGACAAATACATTTGATTTCATTTAGTTGTGGTCAGTAGTTGTGTGGACAGTAGATGTGTGGTCAGTGGTTGTGGTCAGTAGTTGTGTGGACAAGTAGTTGTTGGCAGTAGTTGTGTGGTGAGTAGTTGTGTGGTCAGTAGTTGCGGTCAGTAGTTGTGTAGTTGTGTGGTCAGTAGTTGTGGTCGGCAGTTGTGGTCTGTAGTTGTGGTTAGTAGTTGTGTGGTTTGTAGTTGTGGTCAGTAGTTGTGTTGTTGATGGTTGTGTGGTCGGTGGTTATGTGGTCAGTAGTTTTGTGGTTGTGGTCAGTAGTTGTGTGGTCAGTAGTTGTGTGGTCAGTAACCGCCATCGATAAAAGACAGTACTGTGCAGCCGTCTTCATCGACCTTGCCAAGGCTTTCGACTCTGTCAATCATCATATTCTTATCGGCAGACTCAGTAGCCTCGGTTTTTCGGATGACTGCTTTGCCTGGTTCACCAATTACTTTGCAGACAGAGTTCAGTGTGTCAAATCGGACGGCATGCTGTCCGGTCCTCTGGCAGTCTCTATGGGGGTGCCACAGGGTTCATTTCTCGGCCCGACTCTTTTCTCTGTATATATCAATGATGTTGCTCTTGCTGCAGGTGATTCCCTGATCCACCTCTACGCTGACGACACCATTCTATATACTTTCGGCCCGTCATTGGACACTGTGTTAACTAACCTCCAAACGAGCTTCAATGCCATACAACACTCCTTCCGTGGCCTCCAACTGCTCTTAAACGCTAGTAAAACCAAATGCATGCTTTTCAACCGATCGCTGCCTGCGCCCGCATGCCCGACTAGCATCACCACCCTGGATGGTTCCGACCTTGAATATGTGGACATCTATAAGTACCTAGGTGTCTGGCAAGACTGCAAACTCTCCTTCCAGCCTCATATCAAACATCTCCAATCGAAAATCAAATCAAGAGTCGGCTTTCTATTCCGCAACAAAGCCTCCTTCACTCACGCCGCCAAGCTTACCCTAGTAAAACTTGACTATCCTACCGATCCTCGACTTCGGCGATGTCATCTACAAAATTGCTTCCAACACTCTACTCAGCAAACTGGATGCAGTTTATCACAGTGCCATATTCGTCGCCAGACCCACTGGCTCCAGGTCATCTACAAGTCCATGCTAGGTAAAGCTCCGCCTTATCTCAGTTCACTGGTCACGATGGCAACACCCATCCGTAGCACGCGCTCCAGCAGGTGTATCTCACTGATCATCCCTAAAGCCAACACCTCATTTGGCCGCTTTTCGTTCCAGTACTCTGCTGCCTGTGACTGGAACGAATTGCAAAAATCGCTGAAGTTGGAGACTTTCATCTCCCTCACCAACTTCAAACATCAGCTATCTTAGCAGCTAACCGATCGCTGCAGCTGTACATAGTCTATTGGTAAATAGCCCACCCATTTTCACCTACCTCATTCCCATACTGTTTTTATTTATTTTATTTTCTGCTCTTTTGCACACCAATATCTCTACCTGTACATGACCATCTGATCATTTATCACTCCAGTGTTAATCTGCAAAATTGTAATTATTCGCCTACCTCCTCATGCCTTTTGCACACATTGTATATAGACTCCCCTTTTTTTTCTACTGTGTTATTGACTTGTTAATTGTTTACTCCATGTGTAACTCTGTGTTGTCTGTTCACACTGCTATGCTTTATCTTGGCCAGGTCGCAGTTGCAAATGAGAACTTGTTCTCAACTAGCCTACCTGGTTATATAAAGGTGAAATAAAAATAAAAAAGCTGTGTGGTGTGTAATTGTGGTTGTGTTGCAGGTTCTTTGGGCCCTACAGTATGGACGTGGTCACCAGCACAGCTTTCAGTGTGGACATTGACTCTCTGAACAACCCTTCAGACCCCTTTGTCTCCAACGTCAAGAAGATGCTCAAGTTTGACCTGTTCAACCCACTGTTGCTACTAATCTGTGAGACTGTATATGTACATACACACACAGACACAAAGTTGTAATTTTTAATCACATGAAGATGTTTACCTTTCTATAAAACTTTCCTCTCCACCTCTCCTCATCTCCTCTCCTCTCCCGACCTCTACTCCCCTCCTCTTCTCCTCTCTGGTCCTCCACTCCTCTCCTTCTCTCCTCTCCCCTCTGCTCCTCTCCTCTTCTCCTCTCCTGTCCTCCACTCCTCCCCTCATCTCCTCTCCCCTCCTCCCTCCTCCTCCTCCCCTCCCCCCTCCTCCCGTCCTCCCCTCCTCCTCCCCTCCTCTCCTCTTCTCCTCCCCCCTCCCCTCCTCTTCTCCTCTCCCCCTCCTCCTCTTCTCCTCTCCTGTCCTCCTCTCCTCTCCTCATCTACTCTCCTGTCCTCCCCTCCTCCCCTCCTCCTCCCCTCCTCTCCTCTCCTCTCCTTCTCCAGTTTTGTTTCCCTTCACTGGTCCGATCTTGGAGAAGATGAAGTTTTCTTTCTTCCCGACTGCAGTATTGGACTTCTTTTACGCCTCGCTGGCGAAGATCAAATCTGGACGTGACTCTGGGAACTCAACTGTAAACATGTTTTATATTTATATTTGATTATGTTGATATTGTCATCTGTACATTTATATTTGTATTGTAATATTCTGTATTTATTATTTATATAACTATGGAACTATGTGATGTAACTAGTGATGGACATCAATATGAAACGTCCATATCGATATCATGTTGGAATTTAAAAAGACTATTATTGGGACCCAAATATCTACATTCATATTAGAATCTGTTTGTGTTGGTTGTGATTGGACCAGATCCATTAGAATCTGTTTGTGTTGGTTGTGATTGGACCAGATCCATTAGAATCTGTTTGTGTTGGTTGTGATTGGACCAGATCCATTAGAATCTGATTGTGTTGGTTGTGATTGGACCAGATCCATTAGAATCTGATTGTGTTGGTTGTGATTGGACCAGATCCATTAGAATCTGATTGTGTTGGTTGTGATTGGACCAGATCCATTAGAATCTGATTGTGTTGGTTGTGATTGGACCAGATCCATTAGAATCTGATCGTGTTGGTTGTGATTGGACCAGATCCATTAGAATCTGTTTGTGTTGGTTGTGATTGGACCAGATCCATTAGAATTGGTTTGTGTTGGTTGTGATTGGACCAGATCCATTAGAATCTGTTTGTGCTGGATGTGATTGGACCAGATCCATTAGAATCTGTTTGTGCTGGATGTGATTGGACCAGATCCATTAGAATCTGTTTGTGTTGGATGTGATTGGACGGATTTGACCTCATGTCTTTCTGCTTCCAGAGTCGGGTGGATTTCTTACAGCTGATGATCGACTCTCAGAAAGGCAACGACACAAAGACAGGAGGGGAACAGACTAAAGGTACCTGCCGAACAAACACCTGGAAACTACTGTTACAAACACACACCTGGAAACTACTGTTACAAACACACACCTGGAAACTACTGTTACAAACACACACCTGGAAACTACTGTTACAAACACACACCTGGAAACTGCTGTTACAAACACACACCTGGAAACTGCTGTTACAAACACACACCTGGAAACTACTGTTACAAACACACACCTGGAAACTGCTGTTACAAACACACACCTGGAAACTGCTGTTACAAACACACACCTGGAAACTGATGTTACAAACACACACCTGTAAACTACTGTTACAAACACACACCTGGAAACTGCTGTTACAAACACACACCTGTAAACTACTGTTACAAACACACACCTGGAAACTACTGTTACAAACACACACCTGTTACAAACACACACCTGGAAACTACTGTTACAAACACACACCTGTAAACTACTGTTACAAACACACACCTGTAAACTACTGTTACAAACACACACATGTAAACTACTGTTACAAACACACACCTGGAAACTGCTGTTACAAACACACACCTGTAAACTACTGTTACAAACACACACCTGGAAACTACTGTTACAAACACACACCTGTTACAAACACACACCTGTAAACTACTGTTACAAACACACACCTGTAAACTACTGTTACAAACACACACCTGGAAACTACTGTTACAAACACACACCTGGAAACTACTGTTACAAACACACACCTGGAAACTACTGTTACAAACACACACCTGTAAACTACTGTTACAAACACACACCTGTAAACTACTGTTACAAACACACACCTGGAAACTACTGTTACAAACACACACCTGGAAACTACTGTTACAAACACACACCTGGAAACTACTGTTACAAACACACACCTGTTACAAACACACACCTGTAATCTACTGTTACAAACACACACCTGTAATCTACTGTTACAAACACACACCTGTAAACTACTGTTACAAACACACACCTGTTACAAACACACACCTGTAAACTACTGTTACAAACACACACCTGTAAACTACTGTTACAAACACACACCTGTTACAAACACACACCTGTAATCTACTGTTACAAACACACACCTGTAATCTACTGTTACAAACACACACCTGGAAACTACTGTTACAAACACACACCTGTTACAAACACACACCTGTAATCTACTGTTACAAACACACACCTGTAATCTACTGTTACAAACACACACCTGTAATCTACTGTTACAAACACACACCTGTAAACTACTGTTACAAACACACACCTGTTACAAACACACACCTGTAAACTACTGTTACAAACACACACCTGTAAACTACTGTTACAAACACACACCTGTAAACTACTGTTACAAACACACACCTGTAAACTACTGTTACAAACACACACCTGTTACAAACACACACCTGTAAACTACTGTTACAAACACACACCTGTAACCTACTGTTACAAACACACACATGTAACCTACTGTTACAAACACACACCTGCAACCTACTGTTACAAACACACACCTGTAACCTACTGTTACAAACACACACCTGGAAACTACTGTTACAAACACACACCTGTTACAAACACACACCTGTAACCTACTGTTACAAACACACACCTTGAATCTACTGTTACAAACACACACCTGTTACAAACACACACCTGTAAACTACTGTTACAAACACACACCTGTTGCAAACACACACCTGTAACCTACTGTTACAAACACACACCTGTAACCTACTGTTACAAACACACACCTGTAACCTACTGTTACAAACACACACCTGCAACCTACTGTTACAAACACACACCTGTAACCTACTGTTACAAACACACACCTGGAAACTACTGTTACAAACACACACCTGTAAACTACTGTTACAAACACACCCCTGTTACAAACACACACCTGTAAACTACTGTTACAAACACACACCTGTAAACTACTGTTACAAACACACACCTGTAAACTACTGTTACAAACACACACCTGTAAAATAATGTAACAAACACACCTGTAAACTACTGTTACAAACACACACCTGTAAACTACTGTTACAAACACACACCTGTAAAATACTGTTACAAACACACACCTGTAATCTACTGTTACAAACACACACCTGTAAACTACTGCTACAAACACACACCTGTAAACTACTGTTACAAACACACACCTGTTACAAACACACACCTGTATACTACTGTTACAAAAACACACCTGTAAACTACTGTTACAAACACACACCTGTAAAGTACTGTTACAAACACACACCTGTTACAAACACACACCTGTAATCTACTGTTACAAACACACACCTGTAAACTACTGTTACAAACACACACCTGTAAACTACTGTTACAAACAGACACCTGTAAACTACTGTTACAAACACACAACTGTAATCTACTGTTACAAACACACACCTGGAAACTACTGTTAGAAACACACACCTGGAAACTACTGTTACAAACACACACCTGTTACAAACACACACCTGTAAACTACTGTTACACACACCTGTAAACTACTGTTACAAACACACACCTGTAATCTACTGTTACAAACACACACCTGTTACAAACACACACCTGTAAACTACTGTTACAAACACACACCTGTAAACTACTGTTACAAACACACACCTGTTACAAACACATACCTGTAAACTACTGTTACAAACACACACCTGTAAACTACTGTTACAAACACACACCTGTAACCTACTGTTACAAACACACACCTGTAATCTACTGTTACAAACACACACCTGTTACAAACACACACCTGTAAACTACTGTTACAAACACACACCTGTAAACGACTGTTACAAACACACACCTGTTACAAACACATACCTGTAAACTACTGTTACAAACACACACCTGTAAACTACTGTTACAAACACATACCTGTAAACTTCTGTTACAAACACACACCTGTAAACTACTGTTACAAACAAACACCTGTAAACTACTGTTACAAACACTCACCTGTAATCTACTGTTGCAAACACACATCTGTTACAAACACACACCTGTAATCTACTGTTACAAACACACACCTGTTACAAACACACACCTGTAATCTACTGTTACAAACACACACCTGTAAACTACTGTTACAAACACACACCTGTAAACTACTGTTACAAACACACACCTGTAATCTACTGTTACAAACACACACCTGGAAACTACTGTTACAAACACACACCTGTTACAAACACATACCTGTAAACTACTGTTACAAACACACACCTGTAAACTACTGTTACAAACACACACCTGTAACCTACTGTTACAAACACACACCTGTAATCTACTGTTACAAACACACACCTGTTACAAACACACACCTGTAATCTACTGTTACAAACACACACCTGTAAACTACTGTTACAAACACACACCTGTAAACTACTGTTACAAACACACACCTGTAATCTACTGTTACAAACACACACCTGGAAACTACTGTTACAAACACACACCTGTTACAAACACACACCTGTAAACTACTGTTACAAACACACACCTGTAAACTACTGTTACAAACACACACCTGTTACAAACACATACCTGTAAACTACTGTTACAAACACACACCTGTAAACTACTGTTACAAACACACACCTGTTACAAACACATACCTGTAAACTACTGTTACAAACACACACCTGTAAACTACTGTTACAAACACACACCTGTAAACTACTGTTACAAACACACACCTGTAAACGACTGTTACAAACACACACCTGTTACAAACACATACCTGTAAACTACTGTTACAAACACACACCTGTAAACTACTGTTACAAACACATACCTGTAAACTTCTGTTACAAACACACACCTGTAAACTACTGTTACAAACAAACACCTGTAAACTACTGTTACAAACACTCACCTGTAATCTACTGTTGCAAACACACATCTGTTACAAACACACACCTGTAATCTACTGTTACAAACACACACCTGTTACAAACACACACCTGTAATCTACTGTTACAAACACACACCTGTAAACTACTGTTACAAACACACACCTGTAAACTACTGTTACAAACACACACCTGTAATCTACTGTTACAAACACACACCTGGAAACTACTGTTAGAAACACACACCTGGAAACTGCTGTTACAAACACACACCTGGAAACTACTGTTACAAACACACACCTGGAAACTGCTGTTACAAACACACACCTGGAAACTGCTGTTACAAACACACACCTGGAAACTGATGTTACAAACACACACCTGTAAACTACTGTTACAAACACACACCTGGAAACTGCTGTTACAAACACACACCTGTAAACTACTGTTACAAACACACACCTGGAAACTACTGTTACAAACACACACCTGTTACAAACACACACCTGGAAACTACTGTTACAAACACACACCTGTAAACTACTGTTACAAACACACACCTGTAAACTACTGTTACAAACACACACATGTAAACTACTGTTACAAACACACACCTGAAACTGCTGTTACAAACACACACCTGTAAACTACTGTTACAAACACACACCTGGAAACTACTGTTACAAACACACACCTGTTACAAACACACACCTGTAAACTACTGTTACAAACACACACCTGTAAACTACTGTTACAAACACACACCTGGAAACTACTGTTACAAACACACACCTGGAAACTACTGTTACAAACACACACCTGGAAACTACTGTTACAAACACACACCTGTAAACTACTGTTACAAACACACACCTGGAAACTACTGTTACAAACACACACCTGGAAACTACTGTTACAAACACACACCTGGAAACTACTGTTACAAACACACACCTGGAAACTACTGTTACAAACACACACCTGTTACAAACACACACCTGTAATCTACTGTTACAAACACACACCTGTAATCTACTGTTACAAACACACACCTGTAAACTACTGTTACAAACACACACCTGTTACAAACACACACCTGTAAACTACTGTTACAAACACACACCTGTAAACTACTGTTACAAACACACACCTGTTACAAACACACACCTGTAATCTACTGTTACAAACACACACCTGTAATCTACTGTTACAAACACACACCTGGAAACTACTGTTACAAACACACACCTGTTACAAACACACACCTGTAATCTACTGTTACAAACACACACCTGTAATCTACTGTTACAAACACACACCTGTAATCTACTGTTACAAACACACACCTGTAAACTACTGTTACAAACACACACCTGTTACAAACACACACCTGTAAACTACTGTTACAAACACACACCTGTAAACTACTGTTACAAACACACACCTGTAAACTACTGTTACAAACACACACCTGTAAACTACTGTTACAAACACACACCTGTTACAAACACACACCTGTAAACTACTGTTACAAACACACACCTGTAACCTACTGTTACAAACACACACATGTAACCTACTGTTACAAACACACACCTGCAACCTACTGTTACAAACACACACCTGTAACCTACTGTTACAAACACACACCTGGAAACTACTGTTACAAACACACACCTGTTACAAACACACACCTGTAACCTACTGTTACAAACACACACCTTGAAACTACTGTTACAAACACACACCTGTTACAAACACACACCTGTAAACTACTGTTACAAACACACACCTGTTGCAAACACACACCTGTAACCTACTGTTACAAACACACACCTGTAACCTACTGTTACAAACACACACCTGTAACCTACTGTTACAAACACACACCTGCAACCTACTGTTACAAACACAAACCTGTAACCTACTGTTACAAACACACACCTGGAAACTACTGTTACAAACACACACCTGTAAACTACTGTTACAAACACACCCCTGTTACAAACACACACCTGTAAACTACTGTTACAAACACACACCTGTAAACTACTGTTACAAACACACACCTGTAAACTACTGTTACAAACACACACCTGTAAAATAATGTAACAAACACACCTGTAAACTACTGTTACAAACACACACCTGTAAACTACTGTTACAAACACACACCTGTAAAATACTGTTACAAACACACACCTGTAATCTACTGTTACAAACACACACCTGTAAACTACTGCTACAAACACACACCTGTAAACTACTGTTACAAACACACACCTGTTACAAACACACACCTGTATACTACTGTTACAAAAACACACCTGTAAACTACTGTTACAAACACACACCTGTAAAGTACTGTTACAAACACACACCTGTTACAAACACACACCTGTAATCTACTGTTACAAACACACACCTGTAAACTACTGTTACAAACACACACCTGTAAACTACTGTTACAAACAGACACCTGTAAACTACTGTTACAAACACACAACTGTAATCTACTGTTACAAACACACACCTGGAAACTACTGTTAGAAACACACACCTGGAAACTACTGTTACAAACACACACCTGTTACAAACACACACCTGTAAACTACTGTTACACACACCTGTAAACTACTGTTACAAACACACACCTGTAATCTACTGTTACAAACACACACCTGTTACAAACACACACCTGTAAACTACTGTTACAAACACACACCTGTAAACTACTGTTACAAACACACACCTGTTACAAACACATACCTGTAAACTACTGTTACAAACACACACCTGTAAACTACTGTTACAAACACACACCTGTAACCTACTGTTACAAACACACACCTGTAATCTACTGTTACAAACACACACCTGTTACAAACACACACCTGTAAACTACTGTTACAAACACACACCTGTAAACGACTGTTACAAACACACACCTGTTACAAACACATACCTGTAAACTACTGTTACAAACACACACCTGTAAACTACTGTTACAAACACATACCTGTAAACTTCTGTTACAAACACACACCTGTAAACTACTGTTACAAACAAACACCTGTAAACTACTGTTACAAACACTCACCTGTAATCTACTGTTGCAAACACACATCTGTTACAAACACACACCTGTAATCTACTGTTACAAACACACACCTGTTACAAACACACACCTGTAATCTACTGTTACAAACACACACCTGTAAACTACTGTTACAAACACACACCTGTAAACTACTGTTACAAACACACACCTGTAATCTACTGTTACAAACACACACCTGGAAACTACTGTTACAAACACACACCTGTTACAAACACATACCTGTAAACTACTGTTACAAACACACACCTGTAAACTACTGTTACAAACACACACCTGTAACCTACTGTTACAAACACACACCTGTAATCTACTGTTACAAACACACACCTGTTACAAACACACACCTGTAATCTACTGTTACAAACACACACCTGTAAACTACTGTTACAAACACACACCTGTAAACTACTGTTACAAACACACACCTGTAATCTACTGTTACAAACACACACCTGGAAACTACTGTTACAAACACACACCTGTTACAAACACACACCTGTAAACTACTGTTACAAACACACACCTGTAAACTACTGTTACAAACACACACCTGTTACAAACACATACCTGTAAACTACTGTTACAAACACACACCTGTTACAAACACATACCTGTAAACTACTGTTACAAACACACACCTGTAAACTACTGTTACAAACACACACCTGTAAACTACTGTTACAAACACACACCTGTAAACGACTGTTACAAACACACACCTGTTACAAACACATACCTGTAAACTACTGTTACAAACACACACCTGTAAACTACTGTTACAAACACATACCTGTAAACTTCTGTTACAAACACACACCTGTAAACTACTGTTACAAACAAACACCTGTAAACTACTGTTACAAACACTCACCTGTAATCTACTGTTGCAAACACACATCTGTTACAAACACACACCTGTAATCTACTGTTACAAACACACACCTGTTACAAACACACACCTGTAATCTACTGTTACAAACACACACCTGTAAACTACTGTTACAAACACACACCTGTAAACTACTGTTACAAACACACACCTGTAATCTACTGTTACAAACACACACCTGGAAACTACTGTTAGAAACACACACCTGGAAACTACTGTTACAAACACACACCTGTTACAAACACACACCTGTAAACTACTGTTACAAACACACACCTGTAAACTACTGTTACAAACACACACCTGTAATCTACTGTTACAAACACACACCTGTTACAAACACACACCTGTAAACTACTGTTACAAACACACACCTGTAAACTACTGTTACAAACACATACCTGTAAACTACTGTTACAAACACACACCTGTAAACTACTGTTACAAACACTCACCTGTAATCTACTGTTACAAACACACACCTGTTACAAACACACACCTGTAAACTACTGTTACAAACACACACCTGTAATCTACTGTTACAGACACACACCTGTTACAAACACACACCTGTAATCTACTGTTACAAACACACACCTGTTACAAACACACACCTGTAAACTACTGTTACAAACACATACCTGTAAACTACTGTTACAAACACACACCTGTAAACTACTGTTACAAACACATACCTGTAAACTACTGTTACAAACACACACCTGTAAACTACTGTTACAAACACACACCTGTAAACTACTGTTACAAACAAACACCTGTAAACTACTGTTACAAACACTCACCTGTAATCTACTGTTGCAAACACACACCTGTTACAAACACACACCTGTAAACTACTGTTACAAACACATACCTGTAAACTACTGTTACAAACACACACCTGTAAACTACTGTTACAAACACACACCTGTAAACTACTGTTACAAACAAACACCTGTAAACTACTGTTACAAACACTCACCTGGAAACTACTGTTACAAACACACACCTGGAAACTACTGTTACAAACACACACCTGTTACAAACACACACCTGTAATCTACTGTTACAAACACACACCTGTAATCTACTGTTACAAACACACACCTGTAAACTACTGTTACAAACACACACCTGTTACAAACACACACCTGTAAACTACTGTTACAAACACACACCTGTAAACTACTGTTACAAACACACACCTGTTACAAACACACACCTGTAATCTACTGTTACAAACACACACCTGTAATCTACTGTTACAAACACACACCTGGAAACTACTGTTACAAACACACACCTGTTACAAACACACACCTGTAATCTACTGTTACAAACACACACCTGTAATCTACTGTTACAAACACACACCTGTAATCTACTGTTACAAACACACACCTGTAAACTACTGTTACAAACACACACCTGTTACAAACACACACCTGTAAACTACTGTTACAAACACACACCTGTAAACTACTGTTACAAACACACACCTGTAAACTACTGTTACAAACACACACCTGTAAACTACTGTTACAAACACACACCTGTTACAAACACACACCTGTAAACTACTGTTACAAACACACACCTGTAACCTACTGTTACAAACACACACATGTAACCTACTGTTACAAACACACACCTGCAACCTACTGTTACAAACACACACCTGTAACCTACTGTTACAAACACACACCTGGAAACTACTGTTACAAACACACACCTGTTACAAACACACACCTGTAACCTACTGTTACAAACACACACCTTGAAACTACTGTTACAAACACACACCTGTTACAAACACACACCTGTAAACTACTGTTACAAACACACACCTGTTGCAAACACACACCTGTAACCTACTGTTACAAACACACACCTGTAACCTACTGTTACAAACACACACCTGTAACCTACTGTTACAAACACACACCTGCAACCTACTGTTACAAACACAAACCTGTAACCTACTGTTACAAACACACACCTGGAAACTACTGTTACAAACACACACCTGTAAACTACTGTTACAAACACACCCCTGTTACAAACACACACCTGTAAACTACTGTTACAAACACACACCTGTAAACTACTGTTACAAACACACACCTGTAAACTACTGTTACAAACACACACCTGTAAAATAATGTAACAAACACACCTGTAAACTACTGTTACAAACACACACCTGTAAACTACTGTTACAAACACACACCTGTAAAATACTGTTACAAACACACACCTGTAATCTACTGTTACAAACACACACCTGTAAACTACTGCTACAAACACACACCTGTAAACTACTGTTACAAACACACACCTGTTACAAACACACACCTGTATACTACTGTTACAAAAACACACCTGTAAACTACTGTTACAAACACACACCTGTAAAGTACTGTTACAAACACACACCTGTTACAAACACACACCTGTAATCTACTGTTACAAACACACACCTGTAAACTACTGTTACAAACACACACCTGTAAACTACTGTTACAAACAGACACCTGTAAACTACTGTTACAAACACACAACTGTAATCTACTGTTACAAACACACACCTGGAAACTACTGTTAGAAACACACACCTGGAAACTACTGTTACAAACACACACCTGTTACAAACACACACCTGTAAACTACTGTTACACACACCTGTAAACTACTGTTACAAACACACACCTGTAATCTACTGTTACAAACACACACCTGTTACAAACACACACCTGTAAACTACTGTTACAAACACACACCTGTAAACTACTGTTACAAACACACACCTGTTACAAACACATACCTGTAAACTACTGTTACAAACACACACCTGTAAACTACTGTTACAAACACACACCTGTAACCTACTGTTACAAACACACACCTGTAATCTACTGTTACAAACACACACCTGTTACAAACACACACCTGTAAACTACTGTTACAAACACACACCTGTAAACGACTGTTACAAACACACACCTGTTACAAACACATACCTGTAAACTACTGTTACAAACACACACCTGTAAACTACTGTTACAAACACATACCTGTAAACTTCTGTTACAAACACACACCTGTAAACTACTGTTACAAACAAACACCTGTAAACTACTGTTACAAACACTCACCTGTAATCTACTGTTGCAAACACACATCTGTTACAAACACACACCTGTAATCTACTGTTACAAACACACACCTGTTACAAACACACACCTGTAATCTACTGTTACAAACACACACCTGTAAACTACTGTTACAAACACACACCTGTAAACTACTGTTACAAACACACACCTGTAATCTACTGTTACAAACACACACCTGGAAACTACTGTTACAAACACACACCTGTTACAAACACATACCTGTAAACTACTGTTACAAACACACACCTGTAAACTACTGTTACAAACACACACCTGTAACCTACTGTTACAAACACACACCTGTAATCTACTGTTACAAACACACACCTGTTACAAACACACACCTGTAATCTACTGTTACAAACACACACCTGTAAACTACTGTTACAAACACACACCTGTAAACTACTGTTACAAACACACACCTGTAATCTACTGTTACAAACACACACCTGGAAACTACTGTTACAAACACACACCTGTTACAAACACACACCTGTAAACTACTGTTACAAACACACACCTGTAAACTACTGTTACAAACACACACCTGTTACAAACACATACCTGTAAACTACTGTTACAAACACACACCTGTTACAAACACATACCTGTAAACTACTGTTACAAACACACACCTGTAAACTACTGTTACAAACACACACCTGTAAACTACTGTTACAAACACACACCTGTAAACGACTGTTACAAACACACACCTGTTACAAACACATACCTGTAAACTACTGTTACAAACACACACCTGTAAACTACTGTTACAAACACATACCTGTAAACTTCTGTTACAAACACACACCTGTAAACTACTGTTACAAACAAACACCTGTAAACTACTGTTACAAACACTCACCTGTAATCTACTGTTGCAAACACACATCTGTTACAAACACACACCTGTAATCTACTGTTACAAACACACACCTGTTACAAACACACACCTGTAATCTACTGTTACAAACACACACCTGTAAACTACTGTTACAAACACACACCTGTAAACTACTGTTACAAACACACACCTGTAATCTACTGTTACAAACACACACCTGGAAACTACTGTTAGAAACACACACCTGGAAACTACTGTTACAAACACACACCTGTTACAAACACACACCTGTAAACTACTGTTACAAACACACACCTGTAAACTACTGTTACAAACACACACCTGTAATCTACTGTTACAAACACACACCTGTTACAAACACACACCTGTAAACTACTGTTACAAACACACACCTGTAAACTACTGTTACAAACACATACCTGTAAACTACTGTTACAAACACACACCTGTAAACTACTGTTACAAACACACACCTGTAATCTACTGTTACAAACACACACCTGTTACAAACACACACCTGTAAACTACTGTTACAAACACACACCTGTAATCTACTGTTACAGACACACACCTGTTACAAACACACACCTGTAATCTACTGTTACAAACACACACCTGTTACAAACACACACCTGTAAACTACTGTTACAAACACATACCTGTAAACTACTGTTACAAACACACACCTGTAAACTACTGTTACAAACACATACCTGTAAACTACTGTTACAAACACACACCTGTAAACTACTGTTACAAACACACACCTGTAAACTACTGTTACAAACAAACACCTGTAAACTACTGTTACAAACACTCACCTGTAATCTACTGTTGCAAACACACACCTGTTACAAACACACACCTGTAATCTACTGTTACAAACACACACCTGTTACAAACACACACCTGTAACCTACTGTTACAAACACACACCTGTAACCTACTGTTACAAACACACACCTGTAACCTACTGTTACAAACACACACCTGCAACCTACTGTTACAAACACACACCTGTAACCTACTGTTACAAACACACACCTGGAAACTACTGTTACAAACACACACCTGTAAACTACTGTTACAAACACACACCTGTTACAAACACACACCTGTAAACTACTGTTACAAACACACACCTGTAAACTACTGTTAAAAACACACACCTGTAAACTACTGTTACAAACACACACCTGTAAACTACTGTTACAAACACACACCTGTAAACTTCTGTTACAAACACACACCTGTAATCTACTGTTACAAACAAACAGCTGTAAACTACTGTTACAAACAAACACCTGTAAACTTCTGTTACAAACACACACCTGTTACAAACACACACCTGTAAACTACTGTTACAAACACACACCTGTAAACTACTGTTACAAACACACACCTGTTACAAACACATACCTGTAAACTACTGTTACAAACACACACCTGTAAACTACTGTTACAAACACATACCTGTAAACCTCTGTTACAAACACACACCTGTAAACTACTGTTACAAACAAACACCTGTAAACTACTGTTACAAACACTCACCTGTAATCTACTGTTGCAAACACACACCTGTTACAAACACACACCTGTAATCTACTGTTACAAACACACACCTGTTACAAACACACACCTGTAACCTACTGTTACAAACACACACCTGTAACCTACTGTTACAAACACACACCTGCAACCTACTGTTACAAACACACACCTGTAACCTACTGTTACAAATACACACCTGTTACAAACACATACCTGTAAACTACTGTTACAAACACACACCTGTAAACTACTGTTACAAACACATACCTGTAAACTTCTGTTACAAACACACACCTGTAATCTACTGTTACAAACAAACACCTGTAAACTACTGTTACAAACACACACCTGTAAACTACTGTTACAAACACATACCTGTAAACTTCTGTTACAAACACACACCTGTAAACTACTGTTACAAACACACACCTGTTACAAACACACACCTGTAAACTACTGTTACAAACACACACCTGTAAACTACTGTTACAAACACACACCTGTTACAAACACATACCTGTAAACTACTGTTACAAACACACACCTGTAAACTACTGTTACAAACACATACCTGTAAACCTCTGTTACAAACACACACCTGTAAACTACTGTTACAAACAAACACCTGTAAACTACTGTTACAAACACTCACCTGTAATCTACTGTTGCAAACACACACCTGTTACAAACACACACCTGTAATCTACTGTTACAAACACACACCTGTTACAAACACACACATGTAATCTACCGTTACAAACACACACCTGTAAACTACTGTTACAAATACACACCTGTAAACTACTGTTACAAACACACACCTGTAATCTACTGTTACAAACACACACCCGGAAACTACTGTTAGAAACACACACCTGGAAACTACTGTTACAAACACACACCTGTTACAAACACACACCTGTAAACTACTGTTACAAACACACACCTGTAATCTACTGTTACAAACACACACCTGTTACAAACACACACCTGTAAACTACTGTTACAAACACACACCTGTAAACTACTGTTACAAACACACACCTGTTACAAACACATACCTGTAAACTACTGTTACAAACACACACCTGTAAACTACTGTTACAAACACATACCTGTAAACTACTGTTACAAACACACACCTGTAAACTACTGTTACAAACACACACCTGTAATCTACTGTTACAAACACACACCTGTTACAAACACACACCTGTAAACTACTGTTACAAACACACACCTGTAAACTACTGTTACAAACAAACACCTGTAAACTATTGTTACAAACACTCACCTGTAATCTACTGTTGCAAACACACACCTGTTACAAACACACACATGTAATCTACTGTTACAAACACACACCTGTTAGAAACACACACCTGTATCCTACTGTTACAAACACACACCTGTAACCTACTGTTACAAACACACACCTGTAACCTACTGTTACAAACACACACCTGCAACCTACTGTTACAAACACACACCTGTAACCTACTGTTACAAACACATACCTGTAAACTACTGTTACAAACACACACCTGTAAACTACTGTTACAAACACACACCTGTAATCTACTGTTACAAACACACACCTGTTACAAACACACACCTGTAAACTACTGTTACAAACACACACCTGTAAACTACTGTTACAAACACACACCTGTAAACTACTGTTACAAACAAACACCTGTAAACTACTGTTACAAACACTCACCTGTAATCTACTGTTGCAAACACACACCTGTTACAAACACACACCTGTAATCTACTGTTACAAACACACACCTGTTACAAACACACACCTGTAACCTACTGTTACAAACACACACCTGTAACCTACTGTTACAAACACACACCTGCAACCTACTGTTACAAACACACACCTGTAACCTACTGTTACAAACACACACCTGGAAACTACTGTTACAAACACACACCTGTAAACTACTGTTACAAACACACACCTGTTACAAACACACACCTGTAAACTACTGTTACAAACACACACCTGTAAACTACTGTTACAAACACACACCTGTAAACTACTGTTACAAACACACACCTGTAAACTACTGTTACAAACACACACCTGTAAACTACTGTTACAAACACACACCTGTAAACTACTGTTACAAACACACACCTGTAAACTACTGTTACAAACACACACCTGTAAACTACTGTTACAAACACACACCTGTAATCTACTGTTACAAACACACACCTGTAAACTACTGTTACAAACACACACCTGTAAACTACTGTTACAAACACACACCTGTAAACTACTGTTACAAACACACACCTGTTACAAACACATACCTGTAAACTACTGTTACAAACACACACCTGTAAACTACTGTTACAAACACATACCTGTAAACTACTGTTACAAACACACACCTGTAAACTACTGTTACAAACACACACCTGTAATCTACTGTTACAAACACACACCTGTTACAAACACACACCTGTAAACTACTGTTACAAACACACACCTGTAAACTACTGTTACAAACAAACACCTGTAAACTACTGTTACAAACACTCACCTGTAATCTACTGTTGCAAACACACACCTGTTACAAACACACACATGTAATCTACTGTTACAAACACACACCTGTTACAAACACACACCTGTATCCTACTGTTACAAACACACACCTGTAACCTACTGTTACAAACACACACCTGTAACCTACTGTTACAAACACACACCTGCAACCTACTGTTACAAACACACACCTGTAACCTACTGTTACAAACACATACCTGTAAACTACTGTTACAAACACACACCTGTAAACTACTGTTACAAACACACACCTGTAATCTACTGTTACAAACACACACCTGTTACAAACACACACCTGTAAACTACTGTTACAAACACACACCTGTAAACTACTGTTACAAACACACACCTGTAACCTACTGTTACAAACACACACCTGCAACCTACTGTTACAAACACACACCTGTAACCTACTGTTACAAACACACACCTGGAAACTACTGTTACAAACACACACCTGTAAACTACTGTTACAAACACACACCTGTTACAAACACACACCTGTAAACTACTGTTACAAACACACACCTGTAAACTACTGTTACAAACACACACCTGTAAACTACTGTTACAAACACACACCTGTAAACTACTGTTACAAACACACACCTGTAAACTACTGTTACAAACACACACCTGTAAACTACTGTTACAAACACACACCTGTAAACTACTGTTACAAACACACACCTGTAAACTACTGTTACAAACACACACCTGTAATCTACTGTTACAAACACACACCTGTAAACTACTGTTACAAACACACACCTGTAAACTACTGTTACAAACACACACCTGTTACAAACACACACCTGTATACTACTGTTACAAAAACACACCTGTAAACTACTGTTACAAACACACACCTGTAAACTACTGTTACAAACACACACCTGTTACAAACACACACCTGTAATCTACTGTTACAAACACACACCTGTAAACTACTGTTACAAACACACACCTGTAAACTACTGTTACAAACACACACCTGTAAACTACTGTTACAAACACACACCTGTAAACTACTGTTACAAACACACACCTGTAAACTACTGTTACAAACACACACCTGTAAACTACTGTTACAAACACACACCTGTAAACTACTGTTACAAACACACACCTGTAATCTACTGTTACAAACACACACCTGTAATCTACTGTTACAAACACACACCTGGAAACTACTGTTATAAACACACACCTGGAAACTACTGTTACAAACACACACCTGTTACAAACACACACCTGTAAACTACTGTTACAAACACACACCTGTAAACTACTGTTACAAACACACACCTGTAATCTACTGTTACAAACACACACCTGTTACAAACACACACCTGTAAACTACTGTTACAAACACACACCTTTAAACTACTGTTACAAACACACACCTGTTACAAACACACACCTGTAAACTACTGTTACAAACACACACCTGTAAACTACTGTTACAAACACATACCTGTAAACTACTGTTACAAACACACACCTGTAAACTACTGTTACAAACACACACCTGTAATCTACTGTTACAAACACACACCTGTTACAAACACACACCTGTAAACTACTGTTACAAACACACACCTGTAATCTACTGTTACAAACACACACCTGTAAACTACTGTTACAAACACACACCTGTAAACTACTGTTACAAACACACACCTGTAAACTACTGTTACAAACACTCACCTGTAATCTACTGTTACAAACACACACCTGTTACAAACACACACCTGTAATATACTGTTACAAACACACACCTGTTACAAACACACACCTGTAAACTAGTGTTACAAACACACACCTGTAATCTACTGTTACAAACACACACCTGTTAAAAACACACACCTGTTACAAACACACACCTGTAAACTACTGTTACAAACACACACCTGTAAACTCCTGTTAAAAAACACACACCTGTAAACTACTGTTACAAACACACACCTGTAAACTAGTGTTACAAACACACACCTGTAAACTACTGTTACAAACACACACCTGTTAACTACTGTTACAAACACACACCTGTAAACTAGTGTTACAAACACACACCTGTAAACTCCTGTTAAAAAACACACACCTGTAAACTAGTGTTACAAACACACACCTGTAAACTACTGTTACAAACACACACCTGTAAACTACTGTTACAAACACACACCTGTTACAAACACATACCTGTAAACTACTGTTACAAACACACACCTGTAAACTACTGTTACAAACACATACCTGTAAACTACTGTTACAAACACACACCTGTAAACTACTGTTACAAACACACACCTGTAATCTACTGTTACAAACACACACCTGTTACAAACACACACCTGTAAACTACTGTTACAAACACACACCTGTAAACTACTGTTACAAACAAACACCTGTAAACTACTGTTACAAACACTCACCTGTAATCTACTGTTGCAAACACACACCTGTTACAAACACACACATGTAATCTACTGTTACAAACACACACCTGTTACAAACACACACCTGTATCCTACTGTTACAACACACACCTGTAACCTACTGTTACAAACACACACCTGTAACCTACTGTTACAAACACACACCTGCAACCTACTGTTACAAACACACACCTGTAACCTACTGTTACAAACACATACCTGTAAACTACTGTTACAAACACACACCTGTAAACTACTGTTACAAACACACACCTGTAATCTACTATTACAAACACACACCTGTTACAAACACACACCTGTAAACTACTGTTACAAACACACACCTGTAAACTACTGTTACAAACACACACCTGTAACCTACTGTTACAAACACACACCTGCAACCTACTGTTACAAACACACACCTGTAACCTACTGTTACAAACACACACCTGGAAACTACTGTTACAAACACACACCTGTAAACTACTGTTACAAACACACACCTGTTACAAACACACACCTGTAAACTACTGTTACAAACACACACCTGTAAACTACTGTTACAAACACACACCTGTAAACTACTGTTACAAACACACACCTGTAAACTACTGTTACAAACACACACCTGTAAACTACTGTTACAAACACACACCTGTAAACTACTGTTACAAACACACACCTGTAAACTACTGTTACAAACACACACCTGTAAACTACTGTTACAAACACACACCTGTAATCTACTGTTACAAACACACACCTGTAAACTACTGTTACAAACACACACATGTAAACTACTGTTACAAACACACACCTGTTACAAACACACACCTGTATACTACTGTTACAAAAACACACCTGTAAACTACTGTTACAAACACACACCTGTAAACTACTGTTACAAACACACACCTGTTACAAACACACACCTGTAATCTACTGTTACAAACACACACCTGTAAACTACTGTTACAAACACACACCTGTAAACTACTGTTACAAACACACACCTGTAAACTACTGTTACAAACACACACCTGTAAACTACTGTTACAAACACACACCTGTAAACTACTGTTACAAACACACACCTGTAAACTACTGTTACAAACACACACCTGTAAACTACTGTTACAAACACACACCTGTAATCTACTGTTACAAACACACACCTGTAATCTACTGTTACAAACACACACCTGGAAACTACTGTTATAAACACACACCTGGAAACTACTGTTACAAACACACACCTGTTACAAACACACACCTGTAAACTACTGTTACAAACACACACCTGTAAACTACTGTTACAAACACACACCTGTAATCTACTGTTACAAACACACACCTGTTACAAACACACACCTGTAAACTACTGTTACAAACACACACCTTTAAACTACTGTTACAAACACACACCTGTTACAAACACACACCTGTAAACTACTGTTACAAACACACACCTGTAAACTACTGTTACAAACACACACCTGTTACAAACACACACCTGTAAACTACTGTTACAAACACACACCTGTAAACTACTGTTACAAACACACACCTGTTACAAACACACACCTGTAAACTACTGTTACAAACACACACCTGTAAACTACTGTTACAAACACATACCTGTAAACTACTGTTACAAACACACACCTGTAAACTACTGTTACAAACACACACCTGTAATCTACTGTTACAAACACACACCTGTTACAAACACACACCTGTAAACTACTGTTACAAACACACACCTGTAATCTACTGTTACAAACACACACCTGTAAACTACTGTTACAAACACACACCTGTAAACTACTGTTACAAACACACACCTGTAAACTACTGTTACAAACACTCACCTGTAATCTACTGTTACAAACACACACCTGTTACAAACACACACCTGTAATATACTGTTACAAACACACACCTGTTACAAACACACACCTGTAAACTAGTGTTACAAACACACACCTGTAATCTACTGTTACAAACACACACCTGTTAAAAACACACACCTGTTACAAACACACACCTGTAAACTACTGTTACAAACACACACCTGTAAACTCCTGTTAAAAAACACACACCTGTAAACTACTGTTACAAACACACACCTGTAAACTAGTGTTACAAACACACACCTGTAAACTACTGTTACAAACACACACCTGTTAACTACTGTTACAAACACACACCTGTAAACTAGTGTTACAAACACACACCTGTAAACTCCTGTTAAAAACACACACCTGTAAACTAGTGTTACAAACACACACCTGTAAACTACTGTTACAAACACACACCTGTAAACTACTGTTACAAACACACACCTGTTACAAACACATACCTGTAAACTACTGTTACAAACACACACCTGTAAACTACTGTTACAAACACATACCTGTAAACTACTGTTACAAACACACACCTGTAAACTACTGTTACAAACACACACCTGTAATCTACTGTTACAAACACACACCTGTTACAAACACACACCTGTAAACTACTGTTACAAACACACACCTGTAAACTACTGTTACAAACAAACACCTGTAAACTACTGTTACAAACACTCACCTGTAATCTACTGTTGCAAACACACACCTGTTACAAACACACACATGTAATCTACTGTTACAAACACACACCTGTTACAAACACACACCTGTATCCTACTGTTACAAACACACACCTGTAACCTACTGTTACAAACACACACCTGTAACCTACTGTTACAAACACACACCTGCAACCTACTGTTACAAACACACACCTGTAACCTACTGTTACAAACACATACCTGTAAACTACTGTTACAAACACACACCTGTAAACTACTGTTACAAACACACACCTGTAATCTACTATTACAAACACACACCTGTTACAAACACACACCTGTAAACTACTGTTACAAACACACACCTGTAAACTACTGTTACAAACACACACCTGTAACCTACTGTTACAAACACACACCTGCAACCTACTGTTACAAACACACACCTGTAACCTACTGTTACAAACACACACCTGGAAACTACTGTTACAAACACACACCTGTAAACTACTGTTACAAACACACACCTGTTACAAACACACACCTGTAAACTACTGTTACAAACACACACCTGTAAACTACTGTTACAAACACACACCTGTAAACTACTGTTACAAACACACACCTGTAAACTACTGTTACAAACACACACCTGTAAACTACTGTTACAAACACACACCTGTAAACTACTGTTACAAACACACACCTGTAAACTACTGTTACAAACACACACCTGTAAACTACTGTTACAAACACACACCTGTAATCTACTGTTACAAACACACACCTGTAAACTACTGTTACAAACACACACATGTAAACTACTGTTACAAACACACACCTGTTACAAACACACACCTGTATACTACTGTTACAAAAACACACCTGTAAACTACTGTTACAAACACACACCTGTAAACTACTGTTACAAACACACACCTGTTACAAACACACACCTGTAATCTACTGTTACAAACACACACCTGTAAACTACTGTTACAAACACACACCTGTAAACTACTGTTACAAACACACACCTGTAAACTACTGTTACAAACACACACCTGTAAACTACTGTTACAAACACACACCTGTAAACTACTGTTACAAACACACACCTGTAAACTACTGTTACAAACACACACCTGTAATCTACTGTTACAAACACACACCTGTAATCTACTGTTACAAACACACACCTGGAAACTACTGTTATAAACACACACCTGGAAACTACTGTTACAAACACACACCTGTTACAAACACACACCTGTAAACTACTGTTACAAACACACACCTTTAAACTACTGTTACAAACACACACCTGTTACAAACACACACCTGTAAACTACTGTTACAAACACACACCTGTTACAAACACACACCTGTAATCTACTGTTACAAACACACACCTGTAAACTACTGTTACAAACACACACCTGTAAACTACTGTTACAAACACACACCTGTAAACTACTGTTACAAACACACACCTGTAAACTACTGTTACAAACACACACCTGTAAACTACTGTTACAAACACACACCTGTAAACTACTGTTACAAACACACACCTGTAATCTACTGTTACAAACACACACCTGTAATCTACTGTTACAAACACACACCTGGAAACTACTGTTATAAACACACACCTGGAAACTACTGTTACAAACACACACCTGTTACAAACACACACCTGTAAACTACTGTTACAAACACACACCTGTAAACTACTGTTACAAACACACACCTGTAATCTACTGTTACAAACACACACCTGTTACAAACACACACCTGTAAACTACTGTTACAAACACACACCTTTAAACTACTGTTACAAACACACACCTGTTACAAACACACACCTGTAAACTACTGTTACAAACACACACCTGTAAACTACTGTTACAAACACACACCTGTTACAAACACACACCTGTAAACTACTGTTACAAACACACACCTGTAAACTACTGTTACAAACACACACCTGTTACAAACACACACCTGTAAACTACTGTTACAAACACACACCTGTAAACTACTGTTACAAACACACACCTGTAAACTACTGTTACAAACACACACCTGTAATCTACTGTTACAAACACACACCTGTTACAAACACACACCTGTAAACTACTGTTACAAACACACACCTGTAATCTACTGTTACAAACACACACCTGTAAACTACTGTTACAAACACACACCTGTAAACTACTGTTACAAACACACACCTGTAAACTACTGTTACAAACACTCACCTGTAATCTACTGTTACAAACACACACCTGTTACAAACACACACCTGTAATATACTGTTACAAACACACACCTGTTACAAACACACACCTGTAAACTACTGTTACAAACACACACCTGTAAACTACTGTTACAAACACACACCTGTTACAAACACACACCTGTAAACTACTGTTACAAACACACACCTGTAAACTACTGTTACAAACACACACCTGTAAACTACTGTTACAAACACACACCTGTAAACTACTGTTACAAACACACACCTGTAAACTACTGTTACAAACACACACCTGTAAACTACTGTTACAAACACACACCTGTAAACTACTGTTACAAACACACACCTGTAAACTACTGTTACAAACACACACCTGTAAACTACTGTTACAAACACACACCTGTAATCTACTGTTACAAACACACACCTGTAAACTACTGTTACAAACACACACATGTAAACTACTGTTACAAACACACACCTGTTACAAACACACACCTGTATACTACTGTTACAAAAACACACCTGTAAACTACTGTTACAAACACACACCTGTAAACTACTGTTACAAACACACACCTGTTACAAACACACACCTGTAATCTACTGTTACAAACACACACCTGTAAACTACTGTTACAAACACACACCTGTAAACTACTGTTACAAACACACACCTGTAAACTACTGTTACAAACACACACCTGTAAACTACTGTTACAAACACACACCTGTAAACTACTGTTACAAACACACACCTGTAAACTACTGTTACAAACACACACCTGTAATCTACTGTTACAAACACACACCTGTAATCTACTGTTACAAACACACACCTGGAAACTACTGTTATAAACACACACCTGGAAACTACTGTTACAAACACACACCTGTTACAAACACACACCTGTAAACTACTGTTACAAACACACACCTGTAAACTACTGTTACAAACACACACCTGTAATCTACTGTTACAAACACACACCTGTTACAAACACACACCTGTAAACTACTGTTACAAACACACACCTTTAAACTACTGTTACAAACACACACCTGTTACAAACACACACCTGTAAACTACTGTTACAAACACACACCTGTTACAAACACACACCTGTAATCTACTGTTACAAACACACACCTGTAAACTACTGTTACAAACACACACCTGTAAACTACTGTTACAAACACACACCTGTAAACTACTGTTACAGACACACACCTGTAAACTACTGTTACAAACACACACCTGTAAACTACTGTTACAAACACACACCTGTAAACTACTGTTACAAACACACACCTGTAATCTACTGTTACAAACACACACCTGTAATCTACTGTTACAAACACACACCTGGAAACTACTGTTATAAACACACACCTGGAAACTACTGTTACAAACACACACCTGTTACAAACACACACCTGTAAACTACTGTTACAAACACACACCTGTAAACTACTGTTACAAACACACACCTGTAATCTACTGTTACAAACACACACCTGTTACAAACACACACCTGTAAACTACTGTTACAAACACACACCTTTAAACTACTGTTACAAACACACACCTGTTACAAACACACACCTGTAAACTACTGTTACAAACACACACCTGTAAACTACTGTTACAAACACACACCTGTTACAAACACACACCTGTAAACTACTGTTACAAACACACACCTGTAAACTACTGTTACAAACACACACCTGTTACAAACACACACCTGTAAACTACTGTTACAAACACACACCTGTAAACTACTGTTACAAACACACACCTGTAAACTACTGTTACAAACACACACCTGTAATCTACTGTTACAAACACACACCTGTTACAAACACACACCTGTAAACTACTGTTACAAACACACACCTGTAATCTACTGTTACAAACACACACCTGTAAACTACTGTTACAAACACACACCTGTAAACTACTGTTACAAACACACACCTGTAAACTACTGTTACAAACACTCACCTGTAATCTACTGTTACAAACACACACCTGTTACAAACACACACCTGTAATATACTGTTACAAACACACACCTGTTACAAACACACACCTGTAAACTAGTGTTACAAACACACACCTGTAATCTACTGTTACAAACACACACCTGTTAAAAACACACACCTGTTACAAACACACACCTGTAAACTACTGTTACAAACACACACCTGTAAACTCCTGTTAAAAAACACACACCTGTAAACTACTGTTACAAACACACACCTGTAAACTAGTGTTACAAACACACACCTGTAAACTACTGTTACAAACACACACCTGTTAACTACTGTTACAAACACACACCTGTAAACTAGTGTTACAAACACACACCTGTAAACTCCTGTTAAAAAACACACACCTGTAAACTAGTGTTACAAACACTCACCTGTTAACTACTGTTACAAACACACACCTGTAAACTACTGTTACAAACACACACCCTTAAACTCCTGTTAAAAAACACACACCTGTAAACTAGTGTTACAAACACACACCTGCTAACTACTGTTACAAACACACACCTGTTTTCTACTGTTACAAACACACACCTGGAAACTACTGTTACAAACACACACCTGTAACCTACTGTTACAAACACACACCTGTTACAAACACACACCTGTAAACTACTGTTACAAACACACACCTGTTACAAACACACACCTGTAAACTACTGTTACAAACACACACCTGTTACAAACACACACCTGTAACCTACTGTTACAAACACACACCTGTAATCTACTGTTACAAGCACAAACCTGTAAACTACTGTTACAAACACACACCTGGAAACTACTGTTAGAAACACACACCTGTTACAAACACACACCTGGAAACTACTGTTACAAACACACCTGTTGCAAACACACACCTGGGAACAACTTTTACAAAGACACACCTGTAAACTACTGTTACAAACACACACCTGTAAACTACTGTTACAACCACACACCTGTTACAAACACACACCTGGAAACTACTGTTACAAACACACACCTGGAAACTACTGTTACAAAGACACACCTGTAAACTACTGTTACAAACACACATCTGTTACAAACACACACATGTAAACTACTGTTACAAACACACACCTTTATGCTATTGTTACAAACACACACCTTTTAACTGCTGCTACAAATACACACCTGTTACAAACACACGCCTGTAAACTACTGTTAGAAACTATTATCTTGTTCCCTCTCATTCTTTCTCTCTCTCTCTCTCTCTCTCTCTCTCTCTCTCTCTCTCTCTCTCTCTCTCTCTCTCTCTCTCTCTCTCCACAGGACTGACTGATCATGAGATCTTGTCTCAAGCCATGATCTTCATCTTCGCCGGCTACGAGACCAGCAGCAGTACTATGAGTTTCCTGGCCTATAACCTGGCAACCAACCCCCAGGTCATGACCAAACTGCAGGAGGAGATAGATACTGTTTTCCCCAACAAGGTAACCCCCACACCATGTCCAAACTGCAGGAGGAGATAGATACTGTTTTCCCCAACAAAGTAACCTCCACACCATAACCAAACTGCAGGAGGAGATAGATACTGTGTTCCCCAACAAGGTAACCCCCACACCATGACCAAACTGCAGGAGGAGATAGATACTGTGTTCCCCAACAAGGTAACCCCCACTCCTTGACCAAACTGCAGGAGGAGATAGATACTGTGTTCCCCAACAAGGTAACCCCCACACCTTGACCAAACTGCAGGAGGAGATAGATACTGTGCGGGTGCCAGATGGGGTGAGGTACTGATGTGTGTGTAACCCCGGTGTCAGATGGGGTGAGGTACTGATGTGTGTGTAACCCAGGTGTCAGATGGGGTGAGGTACTGATGTGTATGTAACCCCGGTGTCAGATGGGGTGAGGTACTGATGTGTGTGTAACCCCGGTGTCAGATGAGGTGAGGTACTGATGTGTGTGTATCCCCGGTGTCAGATGGGGTGAGGTACTGATGTGTATGTAACCCCAGTGTCAGATGGGGTGAGGTACTGATGTGTGTGTAACCCCGGTGTCAGATGGGGTGAGGTACTGATGTGTGTGTATCCCCGGTGTCAGATGGGGTGAGGTACTGATGTGTGTGTAACCCAGGTGTCAGATGGGGTGAGCTAGTGATGTGTGTGTAACCACGGTGCCAGATGAGGTGAGGTACTGATGTGTGTGTAACCCCGGTGTCAGATGGGGTGAGGTACTGATGTGTGTGTAACCCCGGTGTCAGATGTGTTGAGGTACTGATGTGTGTGTAACCCCGGTGTCAGATGGGGTGAGGTACTGATGTGTGTGTAACCCCGGTGTCAGATGGGGTGAGGTACTGATGTGTGTGTATCCCCGGTGTCAGATGGGGTGAGGTACTGATGTGTGTGTAACCCCGGTGTCAGATGAGGTGAGGTACTGATTTGTATGTAACCACGGTGTCAGATGGGGTGAGGTACTGATGTGTGTGTAACCCCGGTGTCAGATGGGGTGAGGTACTGATGTGTATGTAACCCCGGTGTCAGATGGGGTGAGGTACTGATGTGTGTGTAACCCCGGTGTCAGATGGGGTGAGGTACTGATGTGTGTGTAACCCCGGTGTCAGATGGGGTGAGGTACTGATGTGTATGTAACCCCGGTGTCAGATGGGGTGAGGTACTGATGTGTGTGTAACCCCGGTGTCAGATGGGGTGAGGTACTGATGTGTATGTAACCACGGTGTCAGATGGGGTGAGGTACTGATGTGTATGTAACCACGGTGTCAGATGGGGTGAGGTACTGATGTGTATGTAACCACGGTGTCAGATGGGGTGAGGTACTGATGTGTATGTATCCACGGTGTCAGATGGGGTGAGGTACTGATGTGTATGTAACCACGGTGTCAGATGGGGTGAGGTACTGATGTGTATGTAACCACGGTGTCAGATGGGGTGAGGTACTGATGTGTATGTAACCACGGTGTCAGATGGGGTGAGGTACTGATGTGTATGTAACCACGGTGCAGGCTCCAATCCAGTACGAAGCTCTGATGCAGATGGACTATTTGGACTGTGTGTTGAACGAGTCTCTGAGACTGTACCCCATCTCCCCGCGACTGGAGAGGGTCGCCAAGAAGACAGTGGAGATCAATGGCATCGTCATCCCCAAAGACTGCGTTGTCCTGGTTCCCACGTGGACCCTCCACCGTGACCCAGAGATCTGGTCTGACCCTGAGGAGTTCAAACCAGAGAGGTACTGGACCGCACCGTAACCACAATCCAACCATAACACAACCTTAATACAACCACAGTACAACAATATCACAAACACAAAACAACTACAACACCATGTTTAATGTGTCTGAACCACAACCACAAATCAACTACAATACGATGTGTAATGTGTCTGCCCTCCCCCTGTCCAGGTTCAGTAAGGAGAACAAGGAGCCTATTGATCCGAACACGTATATGCCGTTTGGGGTGGGGCCCAGGAACTGTATCGGGATGCGCTTCGCCCTGATCATGATCAAACTGGCCATGGTCGAGATCCTCCAGAGCTTCACTTTCTCCGTCTGCGACGAGACCGTGGTGAGACGCTCACCTGAGCAGACAGAATATGACATCATCAAACATCAGTATCTGTTTTAACATGGTCAGCACCTGTTTTAACATGGTCACCACCTGTTTTAACATGGTCACCACCTGTTTTAACATGGTCACCACCTGTTTTAACATGGTCACCACCTGTTTTAACATGGTCACCACCTGTTTTAACATGGACCTGTTTTAACATGGTCACCACCTGTTTTAACATGGTCACCACCTGTTTTAACATGGACCTGTTTTAACATGGTCACCACCTGTTTTAACATGGTCACCACCTGTTTTAACATGGTCACCACCTGTTTTAACATGGTCACCACCTGTTTAACATGGTCACCACCTGTTTTAACATGGACCTGTTTTAACATGGTCACCACCTGTTTTAACATGGTCACCACCTGTTTTAACATGGTCACCACCTGTTTTAACATGGTCACCACCTGTTTTAACATGGTCACCACCTGTTTAACATGGTCACCACCTGTTTTAACATGGTCAGCACCTGTTTTAACATGGACCTGTTTTAACATGGTCACCACCTGTTTTAACATGGTCACCACCTGTTTTAACATGGTCACCACCTGTTTTAACATGGACCTGTTTTAACATGGTCACCACCTGTTTTAACATGGTCACCACCTGTTTTAACATGGTCACCACCTGTTTTAACATGGTCACCACCTGTTTTAACATGGTCACCACCTGTTTTAACATGGTCACCACCTGTTTTAACATGGTCACCACCTGTTTTAACATGGTCACCACCTGTTTTAACATGGTCACCACCTGTTTTAACATGGACCTGTTTTAACATGGTCACCACCTGTTTTAACATGGACCTGTTTTAACATGGTCACCACCTGTTTTAACATGGACCTGTTTTAACATGGTCACCACCTGTTTTAACATGGTCACCACCTGTTTTTACATGGTCACCACCTGTTTTTACATGGTCACCACCTGTTTTAACATGGTCACCACCTGTTTTAACATGGACCTGTTTTAACATGGTCACCACCTGTTTTAACATGGTCACCACCTGTTTTAACATGGCCAACACCTGTTTTAACATGGTCACCACATGTTTAACATGGTCACCACCTGTTTTTACATGGTCAGCACCTGTTTTAACATGGTTAGCAAATCAAATCAAATGTATTTATATAGCCCTTCGTACATCAGCTGATATCTCAAATTGCTGTACAGAAACCCAGCCTAAAACCCCAAACAGCAAGCAATGCAGGTGTAGAAGCACGGTGGCTAGGAAAAACTCCCTAGAAAGGCCAAAACCTAGGAAGAAACTGTTTCAGTATGATATGTTAGATAAAGGAATAACGACAGACACCAATGTTAGGTTCAATAGCCTTGTTTTGTTCATTGTACAAATGGCTACCGCTGGAGTCCGGGGAACAGTCCGGCTAGTCGATTACCTATCAACTAGACTCCGTAACATCATCCTTTTCAATAGAAAGTGCAAACATAAAGGCATAACATTACATTCTTAACAGTCAGGTCATAACAATAGAAAAGCATTACATTTATAATATATAATAATAATAATAATAATAATAATAATAATATTTTTTACTTCAGTTGTCATCTTACTTTTTTAATTTCAATTTAATTATTTAAGAACAAATATATACAAAATAGTGCTGGGAATTGCAAATGAGGATACACGCCGGCGTCTACTGAGAGAGAGAGACTTAACATTAGTAACTGCCATTGAAATGTGCCGCACTGCTGAAGTCACTGACATGAGAATGAGAGCAATGGAAACCCCACGCTCCCGGCGTTGATACCGTTCACGCTGTTGCTAGGCAGACATTCAGACTAAACCAATCGAGGCAGAGCAATTCACCACGAACGGTGAACACAGAGAGCCCCGTAGATACTGTGGGAATACACACACACACACGTGGCAAAGAGCACTGCCCTGCCTACGGAAAACCATGCAGAGCTTGTGGAACTAATAATAATTTTGCAAAAGTGTGTCTCAAAAGCAAAAGAAGGGTGAGTGAGGGCAAGATTCACTGTGTTGATGATGTCATTCAATGTTCAGAGCTGAAAAGTGAAAGTGACATTTACATGCATGAATCCATTGGGGCTGTACACTCAAAGAGGGAAGAAATGGTTTGTGACACTACGATTACACAACAAGCAACAACAATGTCAACTGGATTCTGGTGCTCCATGCAACGTAATGAGCTACAAAGACAAAATCAATCTGGCACCTGACACACATCTATTGCCCAGCGATACTAGACTAAAGCTCTACTCAGGAGAGCTAATGAGCTCTATGGGCACCTTTGAGACCGAATGTGTTATTCGGGGACGCAAACACAAGCTGGATTTTGAGATTGTAAAAACCAGTCAACATCTTCTCCTCTCAGGCTCTACATGCAAACGCCTGGGACTGATGCAGTTCACTGTACCAAATGACCTGCACATTGTGGATCATGTCCAGCATGGACCCCTGTCCAAAGAACAACTACTTAGCAGATATGACGATGTATTCAACATGCCCGTTGAATCTGTGCCTGGGGAGGTACACTTTGAAGTGGATGAGAGCATCACTCCAGTCCAGTGTGCTCCTCGCAATGTGCCCATTGCAATGAAAGTGGCTGTGAAGGCCCAGCTGGACAAGTATGAGGCCGATGGCCACATGACATCTGTGACTGAACCAACTGACTGGATCAGCAATATGGTCATAGTGAAAAAACCAGAGAAGCTGAGGGTCTGCATCGACCCAAAGCATCTGAACCAAGCACTGAAACGATCCCTCTTCTGACACCAATGTTAGGCCTTGTTTGTGCATTGTACGAATGGCTACCGCTGGAGTCCGGGGAACAGTCCGGCTAGTCGATTACCTATCAACTAGACTCCGTAACAGAAACCTAGAGAGGAACCAGGCTATGTGGGGTGGCCAGTCCTCTACTGGCTGTGCTGGGTGGAGATTATAACAGAACATGGCCAAGATGTTAAAATGTTCATAAATGACCAGCATGGTCGAATAATAATAATAAGGCAGAACAGTTGAAACTGGAGCAGCAGCACGGCCAGGTGGACTGGGGACAGCAAGGAGTCATAATGTCAGGTAGTCCTGGGGCATGGTCCTAGGCCTCAGGTCAGTTGAAACTGGAGCAGCAGCACGGCCAGGTGGACTGGGGACAGCAAGGAGTCATTATGTCAGGTAGTCCTGGGGCATGGTCCTAGGGCTCAGGTCCTCCGAGAGAGAGAAAGAAAGAGAGAAGGAGAGAATTAGAGAACGCACACTTAGATTCACACAGGACACCGAATAGGACAGGAGAAGTACTCCAGATATAACAAACTGACCCTAGCCCCCCAACACATAAACTACTGCAGCATAAATACTGGAGGCTGAGACAGGAGGGGTCAGGAGACACTGTGGCCCCATCCGAGGACACCCCCGGACAGGGCCAAACAGGAAGGATATAACCCCACCCACTTTGCCAAAGCACAGCCCCCACACCACTAGAGGGATATCTTCAACCACCAACCTACTATCCTGAGACAAGGCTGAGTATAGTCCACAAAGATCTCCGCCATGGCACAACCCAAGGGGGGACAGGATGACCACATCAGTGAATCAACCCACTCAGGTGACGCACCCCTTCCACGGACGGCATCAGAGAGCCCCAGTAAGCCAGTGACTCAGCCCCTGTAATAGGGTTAGAGGCAGAGAATCCCAGTGGAGAGGGGAACCGGACCGGCAGAGAGCAAGGGCGGTTTGTTGCTCCAGAGCCTTTCCGTTCACCTTCCCACTCCTGGGCCAGACTACACTCAACCATATGACCCACTGAAGAGATGAGTCTTCAGTAAAGACTTAAAGGTTGAGACCGAGTTTGCATCTCTGACATGGGTAGGCAGACCGTTCCATAAAAATGGAGCTCTATAGGAGAAAGCTCTGCCTCCAGCTGTTTGCTTAGAAATTCTAGGGACAATTAGGAGGCCTGCGTCTTGTGACCATAGCGTACCTGTAGGTATGTACGGCAGGACCAAATCAGAGAGATAGGTTGGAGCAAGCCCATGTAATGCTTTGTAGGTTAGAAGTAAAACCTTGAAATCAGCCCTTGCTTTGACAGGAAGCCAGTGTAGAGAGGCTAGCACTGGAGTAATATGATCAATTTTTTGGGTTCTAGTCAGGATTCTAGCAGCCATATTTAGCACTAACTGAAGTTTATTTAGTGCTTTATCCGGGTAGCCGGAAAGTAGAGCATTGCAGTAGTCTAACCTAGAAGTGACAAAAGCATGGATTAATTTTTCTGCATAATTTTTGGACAGAAAGTTTCTGATTTTTGCAATGTTACGTAGATGGAAAAAAACTGTCCTTGAAATGGTCTTGATATGTTCTTCAAAAGAGAGATCAGGGTCCAGAGTAACGCCGAGGTCCTTCACAGTTTTATTTGAGATGACTGTACAACCATTAAGATTAATTGTCAGATTCGACAGAAGATCTCTTTGTTTCTTGGGACCTAGAACAAGCATCTCTGTTTTGTCCGAGTTTAAAAGTAGAAAGTTTGCAGCCATCCACTTCCTTATGTCTGAAACACATGCTTCTAGCAAGGGCAATTTTGGGGCTTCACCATGTTTCATTGAAATGTACAGCTGTGTGTCATCCGCATAGCAGTGAAAGTTAACATTATGTTTTCGAATAACATCCCCTAGAGGTAAAATATATAGTGAAAACAATAGTGGTCCTAAAACGGAACCTTGAGGAACACCGAAATTTACAATTGTTTTGTCAGAGGACAAACCATTCACAGAGACAAACTGATATCTTTCCGACAGATAAGACCTAAACCAGGCCAGAACATGTCCGTGTAGACCAATTTGGGTTTCCAATCTCTCCAAAAGAATGTGGTGATCGATGGTATCAAAAGCAGCACTAAGGTCTAGGAGCATGAGGACAGATGCAGAGCCTCAGTTCGATGCCATTAAAATGTAATTTACCACCTTCACAAGTGCCGTCTCAGTGCTATGATAGGGTCTAAAAACATTTCGTATACCTGTTTAACATGGTCAGCACCTGGTTTAACATGGTTAGCACCTGTTTAACATGGTTAGCACCTGGTTTAACATGGTCAGCACCTGGTTTAACATGGTTAGCACCTGGTTTAACATGGTCACCACCTGTTTTAACATGGTCAGCACCTGTTTTAACATGGTCAGCACCTGTTTTAACATGGTCAGCACCTGTTTTAACATGGTCAGCACCTGGTTTAACATGGTTAGCACCTGTTTAACATGGTTAGCACCTGGTTTTACATGGTCTGTTATTCTCTATAGATCCCTCTGGAGATGGACAACCAGGGTCTGGTGATGCCAAAACGACCAATCAAACTGAGGCTGGAGGCCCGTAGAAACACCCCTAGCAACACCACTGGTACCACTCTGAAGAGTCCAACAACGTGACCAAATGCAGGAGCACCCCACCCTACCCTACCGTGGAGTACCTCTCTCTCTCTCTCTCCCTCCCCCCCAGGCAAAAGGGCTTTACTACAAACAGAAATACTCCCCCGCTAATGAACATTTCTGGAATCTGTTATTTCAGCTCATGAAACATTTTTGTTCAACAGCCTCTCTATCTATCCATGGCATGATATCTATCTATCTATCTATCTATCTATCTATCTATCTATCTATCTATCTATCTATCTATCTGTCTGTCTGTCTGTCTGTCTGTCTGTCGATCGGCTACTGAATATTCAGTCCTTATCCTGACCCTGTTATAGGCTACTGAATATTCAGTCCTTATCCTGACCCTGCTATAGGCTACTGAATATTCAGTCCTTATCCTGACCCTGCTATAGGCTACTGAATATTCAGTCCTTATCCTGACCCTGCTATAGGCTACTGAATATTCAGTCCTTATTCTAACCCTGCTATAGGCTACTGAATATTCAGTCCTTATCCTAACCCTGCTATAGGCTACTGAATATTCAGTCCTTATCCTAACCCTGCTATAGGCTACTGAATATTCAGGCTGGGATTCAATAGGCTACTTAATATAATATGATAATAAGACTGCATTCACAATGACTGTATGATAAATCAGTTCAATCAGGAATGACCTTTAAAATGGCACATAGCTGATAAAGCGCTGGGATTGAATCCTGGTCTCAGTCTCATGCTTGGTTTGAGTAGGACTCAGAAACCCATTTCCACCAGATAAAAGAGAGATAGTAATACTATGGCTGCATTGGAGGTACATGTCTTGTTAAAGTTAGACACCAGGGGATATTAAATCCATGGCATGATGTCATGTCTGGATCCTGGACACTACTGGCTGGTGGCTGGAATCCTCCTAGAATGTAGAACTCTAGCTGGTGTTCTCTAGAACTGTACTCTCATTCTGTTCCTCTGGGTGTTCTGCTGTCCAGTCATTCCAAAATAGAATCTTTACTGTCTGTTGAGATGATCCCTGCAGCTGCTTGGTTTTAACTTTAATCATCACAAACCAATAAAATCATCACGCTAATGAACAAGGTCGTCTGTGTATTTTATTAGCATCCATAAGACAAAACTTAAGACACAAACACACAGAAATATACATGAGAACAATCTATATAGATTGATTTGTGTTATTTATCAAGACATGTTGTATTTATAATTTCATTCAGCTCGGCCTAATTGTAGTGTTACGACCTTGGTCATCCACAAACGTTTCTTTTCAGATCCCAATACCGCCCCCGTGTGGCCGTTGCATGTAAATACACAACCCAGGTCCCATTACAAAATATGAATCAACTTTCCACATTTTACAGCTCTTGTACTTTCTGCATTCATAAACACAGTGTAGAGAATAGAGCAAAGTTCACATAGAGCAAAGTTCACATAGAGCTACTATCTACCATTACTGCATCATGAGGTGATTTCCTCCCAGTTCAGCCTATAGTGCCTATTGACCATTCATATTTTAATGTACATTCTTCCCTATGTACTTGTGAGGTGATTTCCTACAGTTAAAGTCCTGCACAATTATTTGTGAAATCTCTTCACATTTCATGGACCCAAGACACATAGGTAATGCTGTACAGTGCAATAGAGGTCTGCATCAATGCAATTCTAATAAAGCCACATTGGGACTTCAACTATTTTTTGTTTGTCAAATGAACTACTTATTATCTTTGGTTTAATTCATATAACAACATTCCAACCTTGTTCAGCATTATCTAATCCAGATATGGCATTATTACATGATTTGTATCTGTTTGCATCCGTTTCAATATTGGACTCTTATTTTGAAGGCAAAACGCAAATTCCATTGTTGCTCAACCTAACTCTAGCTAGCATCACACAGGTGCTTTTCCGACAGGATATAATAATCACTTGCAACCTGTACGGTCTCAAACAAAGCTCGGAGAAGAGCAGCGGTCGGTAGTCGACATCGGAGAAGTGAACGAACCCGAGAGGAAACGGAGCCTTTGTTTTCGGAAGCAGCAGGGAGGCGAACCGGAGGAAAAGATGATGAGTTTTCTGCCATACTTCTCCGCCGAGACCTGGACCCTCCTGGCCCTCCTCATCACCCTCATTGTAGTGTAAGGACATACATCAAATCAAATGTTATTTGTCACATTTATCATAGTTTATCTCGTGGAAATAATCAGTCAATTATTTTTCACAAATACCAGAGCCTGTGAGTTCAAATAGACTTGTATTACGACATAATAAAAGCCTGAGCTGGTTCATTGAACTTTTCCAGTCTTGGCAAAACACTTCTTATACAGCTGTCCTCCTTCCTATGGAAGGACCCATAGTAACTCCTCTAAATGACTCATCACCTCTGGCATTTAACCACCGTTATCTTATTGCCTTGCACTAAGTTTAGTTTGGTTTCACTTTAGGGCATGGAAACTTTAGAGCCACAGCAATAGTTCAACAATACAGACTAGGACCATAGCAACAGTCCATAGAAATAACCAATACATGTCATCCTGCTAACTCCTCTGAAAGGAACACCCATGTTCTGATAAAATCCCAAGAGGTGTAACCATAGCAACAGTATATATTAGACCATACCACTGCTACCAAAATAAAGAGGCCATGTCCACTCCCCAGACAGGTGCAGGTCTAATGGTGTCTGATGACCCAAACCCACATAAAGAGGGCACTCATCTTGCGGACCTTCCTGAAATGTATAAAGACCACAAATGTTCTGGAAAAGGATCAATATTAACCGATGTAGACTAACAGTGAAATGCTTACTTACAGGTTCTTTACCTACAATGTATCATAACTGTTCTGGAAAATGCTCAATGTCTGAAACAGATCAGGCTGTGTCACAATGGTAAAATGGCTATACACAGAGTAACATGGCTATATACAGAATAACATGGCTATATACAGAATAACATGGCTATAAACAGAATAACATGGCTATATACCGAATAACATGGCTATATACATAATAACATGGCTATATACAGAATAACATGGCTATATACCGAATAACATGGCTATATACAGAGTAACATGGCTATATACAGAGTAACATGGCTATATACAGAGTAACATGGCTATATACAGAGTAACATGGCTATATACTGAATAACATGGCTATATACAGAATAACATGGCTATATACAGAATAACATGGCTATATACCGAATAACATGGCTATATACCGAATAACATGGCTATATACAGAGTAACATGGCTATATACAGAGTAACATGGCTATATACAGAGTAACATGGCTATATACAGAGTAACATGGCTATATACAGAGTAACATGGCTATATACAGAATAACATGGCTATATACCGAATAACATGGCTATATACAGAGTAACATGGCTATATACAGAGTAACATGGCTATATACAGAGTAACATGGCTATATACAGAGTAACATGGCTATATACCGAATAACATGGCTATATACAGAATAACATGGCTATATACAGAATAACATGGCTATATACCGAATAACATGGCTATATACCGAATAACATGGCTATAAACAGAGTAACATGGCTATATACAGAGTAACATGGCTATATACAGAGTAACATGGCTATATACAGAGTAACATGGCTATATACAGAGTAACATGGCTATATACAGAGTAACATGGCTATATACAGAGTAACATGGCTATATACAGAATAACATGGCTATATACCGAATAACATGGCTATATACAGAGTAACATGGCTATATACAGAGTAACATGGCTATATACAGAATAACATGGCTATATACCGAATAACATGGCTATATACAGAGTAACATGGCTATATACAGAGTAACATGGCTATATACAGAATAACATGGCTATATACCGAATAACATGGCTATATACAGAGTAACATGGCTATATACAGAGTAACATGGCTATATACATAACATGGCTATATACAGAGTAACATGGCTATATACAGAGTAACATGGCTATATACCGAATAACATGGCTATATACAGAATAACATGGCTATATACAGAATAACATGGCTATATACCGAATAACATGGCTATATACCGAATAACATGGCTATATACAGAGTAACATGGCTATATACAGAATAACATGGCTATATACCGAATAACATGGCTATATACAGAGTAACATGGCTATATACAGAGTAACATGGCTATATACAGAATAACATGGCTATATACCGAATAACATGGCTATAAACAGAGTAACATGTCTATATACAGAATAACATGGCTATATACCGAATAACATGGCTATAAACAGAGTAACATGTCTATATACAGAATAACATGGCTATATACCGAATAACATGGCTATATACAGAGTAACATGGCTATATACAGAGTAACATGGCTATATACAGAATAACATGGCTATATACTGAATAACATGGCTATATACAGAGTAACATGGCTATATACAGAGTAACATGGCTATATACAGAGTAACATGGCTATATACAGAGTAACATGGCTATATACCGAATAACATGGCTATATACAGAATAACATGGCTATATACAGAATAACATGGCTATATACCGAATAACATGGCTATATACCGAATAACATGGCTATAAACAGAGTAACATGGCTATATACAGAGTAACATGGCTATATACAGAATAACATGGCTATATACCGAATAACATGGCTATATACAGAGTAACATGGCTATATACAGAATAACATGGCTATATACCGAATAACATGGCTATATACAGAGTAACATGGCTATATACAGAGTAACATGGCTATATACAGAATAACATGGCTATATACCGAATAACATGGCTATAAACAGAGTAACATGTCTATATACAGAATAACATGGCTATATACCGAATAACATGGCTATAAACAGAGTAACATGTCTATATACAGAATAACATGGCTATATACCGAATAACATGGCTATATACCGAATAACATGGCTATATACCGAATAACATGTCTATATACAGAATAACATGGCTATATACCGAATAACATGGCTATATACCGAATAACATGTCTATATACAGAATAACATGGCTATATACCGAATAACATGGCTATATACCGAATAACATGGCTATATACAGAGTAACATGGCTATATACAGAATAACATGGCTATATACCGAATAACATGGCTATAAACAGAGTAACATGTCTATATACAGAATAACATGGCTATATACCGAATAACATGGCTATAAACAGAGTAACATGTCTATATACAGAATAACATGGCTATATACCGAATAACATGGCTATATACAGAATAACATGGCTATATACAGAATAACATGGCTATATACAGAATAACATGGCTATATACCGAATAACATGTCTATATACAGAATAACATGGCTATATACAGAGTAACATGTCTATATACAGAATAACATGGTTATATACAGAATAACATGGTTATATACAGAATAACATGGCTATATACAGAATAACATGGCTATATACAGAATAACATGGCTATATACAGAATAACATGGCTATATACAGAATAACATGGCTATATACAGAATAACATGGCTATATACAGAATAACATGGTTATATACAGAATAACATGGTTATATACCGAATAACATGGCTATATACAGAATAACATGGCTATATACAGAATAACATGGCTATAAACAGAGTAACATGGCTATATACCGAATAACATGGCTATATACAGAATAACATGGCTATATACAGAGTAACATGGCTATATACAGAATAACATGGCTATATACAGAATAACATGGCTATATACCGAGTAACATGTCTATATACAGAATAACATGGCTATATACAGAATAACATGGCTATATACAGAATAACATGGCTATATACAGAATAACATGGTTATATACAGAATAACATGGCTATATACAGAATAACATGGCTATATACAGAATAACATGGTTATATACCGAATAACATGGCTATATACAGAATAACATGGCTATATACAGAATAACATGGCTATATACAGAGTAACATGGCTATATACAGAATAACATGGCTATATACCGAATAACATGGCTATATACAGAGTAACATGTCTATATACAGAATAACATGGCTATATACAGAGTAACATGGCTATATACAGAGTAACATGGCTATATACAGAGTAACATGGCTATATACAGAATAACATGGCTATATACAGAGTAACATGGCTATATACAGAGTAACATGGCTATATACAGAGTAACATGGCTATATACAGAATAACATGGCTATATACAGAATAACATGGCTATATACAGAGTAACATGGCTATATACAGAGTAACATGGCTATATACAGAGTAACATGGCTATATACAGAGTAACATGGCTATATACAGAGTAACATGGCTATATACAGAGTAACATGGCTATATACAGAGTAACATGGCTATATACAGAGTAACATGGCTATATACAGAGTAACATGGCTATATACAGAATAACATGGCTATATACAGAGTAACATGGCTATATACAGAGTAACATGGCTATATACAGAATAACATGGCTATATACAGAGTAACATGGCTATATACAGAATAACATGGCTATATACAGAATAACATGGCTATATACAGAATAACATGGTTATATACAGAGTAACATGGTTATATACAAGGATACTTATACTTAATATAACTTCTCTAGAACATTTTACTATTTACCGTGTGTGTGTGTGTGTGTGTGTGTGTGTGTGTGTGTGTGTGTGTGTGTGTGTGTGTGTGTGTGTGTGTGTGTGTGTGTGTGTGTGTGTGTGTGTGTGTGTGTGTGTGTGTGTGTGTGTGTGTGTGTGTGTGTGTGTGTGTGTGTGTGTGTGTGTACAGGTACGGGTACTGGCCCTATGGTGTATTCACTAAGATGGGTATCCCTGGTCCCAAACCCCTACCTTACTTTGGCACAACGATGGGGTATAGAAAGGTTAGTACACATTCAGAATAAACATCTCTTATTGTTCTCCTATGTAATACAATACATTGAGAAGGAAAAAGAGGACTAGCCTTTTTTGTTGTTTGAACAATAGATAAATACAAGGTAATATGAGACATGATCAGTCTAGAAGTTGTATTATTGACCCTGGGGACCATATAAAATAACAAACCCTCCACAACCCTCACCTGTTCAGCTGTAGGACACACCTACATGACCTCCTAGGGCATGAATCAGCTATTTTCTCTCACTCTCTCTCTCTTTCTCTCTGTCTCTCTCTCTCTCTCTTTCTCTCTGTCTCTCTCTCTCTCTCTTTCTCTCTGTCTCTCTCTATCTATCTATCTATCTATCTATCTATCTATCTATCTATCTATCTATCTATCTATCTCTCTCTCCCTCTCCCTCTCCCTCTCCCTCTCCCTCTCCCTCTCCCTCTCCTCTCTCTCTCTCTCCCTCTCCCTCTCCCTCTCTCTCTCTCTCTCTCTCTCTCTCTCTCTCTCTCTCTCTCTCTCTCTCTCTCTCTCTCTCTGTCTCTGTCTCTGTCTCTGTCTCTGTCTCTGTTATGCTGGTGAATGAGGACCCAAAAGCGACTTAACAGAAACAGAGTCTTTATTCCAGTCTTAAACAAAAATGATAATCCTGGATATTATCTTAGGTAAATACAAAACAGGAAAACTGAAATCCACTCGTCAGTAGAGAGGAACGACTGGAGACGCGACCACAGACTGCAGGTCGCTTCGGGAAGGCACAGGCCGTAGCTGACATAGACACCTGCTCACACGCAGCATCTGAAGGCAAAAAACACGACAGGGCGGAACAAGGACACAGAACAGCAAACATCAAACAAGGATCCGACAAGGACAGAAGCGGAAAACAGAGGGAGAAATAGGGACTCTAATCAGAGGGCAAAATAGGGGACAGGTGTGAAAGAGTAAATGAGGTAGTTAGGAGAATGAGGAACAGCTGGGAGCAGGAACGGAACGATAGAGAGAGAGAGCGAGAGAGGGAGAGAGGGAGGGGGAGAGAGAGGGATAGAAAGAGGGAAAGAACCTAATAAGACCAGCAGGGGGAAACGAATAGAAGAGAAAGCACAAGGACAAGACATGACAATATATGACAAAACATGACAGTACCCCCCCACTCACCGAGCGCCTCCTGGCGCACTCGAGGAGGAACCCTGGCGGCAACGGAGGAAATCATTGATCAACAAACGGTCCAGCACGTCCCGAGAAAGAACCCAACTCCTCTCCTCAGGACTGTAACGGAAGACGATGAAGAGGGAATCTAGGGCTATTACTCTTATAAAAATGAGACACGGGTAGAGAACTGTAAGCGTTAGAGCAATCAGGACCAAACAGGCCAGGAGAGTAACAACTAGGGACAGACTGAGACACAGCAAGGCTAAGACCAGGAACAGGAGAGAGGCGGTGGCTGTGGACAGACTGAGACACAGCAAGTGCAGGAGCAGGACCAGGAGAGACGCGGTGGCAGGGGACAGACTGAGACACAGCAAGGGCAGGAGAGATGCGGTGGCTGGGGACAGACTGAGACCCAGCAAGGCCAGGAGCAGAAGCAGAAAAAAAGTTACCGGACTTATTCTGCGCGCAGTCCGAACAAGCAGCCACGAAACGGCGCGTGTCACGCTCCTGAGTAGGCCACCAAAACCGCTGGCGAATAGAAGCAAGCGTACCCCGAACGCCGGGGTGGCCAGCTAACTTGGCAGAGTGAGCCCACTGAAGAACAGCCAGACGAGTAGAGACAGGAACGAAAAGAAGGTTACTAGGACAGCGCGCGGCGACGGAGTGTGAGTGAGTGCTTGCTTGACCTGTCTCTCAATTCCCCAGACATTCAACCCGACAACACGCCCCTCAGGGAGAATCCCCTCGGGGTCGGTAGACGCTACAGAAGAACTGAAGAGACGGAATAAAGCATCAGGCTTGGTGTTCTTAGTACCCGGGCGATAAGAAATCACGAACTCGAAACGAGCGAAAAACAACGCCCAACGAGCTTGACGCGCATTGAGTCGTTTGGCAGAACGGATGTACTCAAGGTTCTTTTGGTCAGTCCAAACGACAAAAGCAATGGTCGCCCCCTCCAACCACTGTCGCCATTCGCCTAGGGCTAAACGGATGGCGGGCAGTTCGCGGTTAGCCACATCATAGTTACGTTCCGACGGCGACAGGCGATGAGAAAAATACGCGCAAGGGTGGACCCCATCGTCAGTATGGGAGCGCTGGGACAGAATGGCTCCCACGCCCACCCCCGACGCGTCTACCTCGACAATGAACTGTTTAGTGACGTCAGGTGCAACAAGGATAGGAGCGGATGCAAAACGCTTCTTGAGGAGATCAGTACAACAATCATACGACCAGTGAGGAGGAAGGGAGGTGGCTCTAGACCGACTGAAGACCGTGCGCAGATCATGATATTCCTCCGGCCCTCCTGTCAAATCACCAGGTTCCTCCTGTGAAGAGGGAGCAGAAGAAACAGGAGGAATAGCAGACATTAAACATTTCACATGACAAGAAACGTTCCAGGAAAGGATAGAATTACTAGACCAATCAAAAGAAGGATTATGACACACTAGCCAGGGATGACCAAAAACAACAGGTGTAAAAGGTGAATGAAAAATCAAAAAAGAAATGGTCTCACTATGGTTACCAGATACTGTGAGGGTTAAAGGTAGTGTTTCACATAATATACTGGGGAGAGGACTACCATCCAAGGCGAACATGACCGTGGGCTCCCCTAACTGTCTGAGAGGAATGTCATGTTCCCGAGCCCAGGCTTCGTCCATAAAACAGCCCTCCGCCCCAGAGTCTATTAATGCACTGCAGGAAGCTGCCGATCCGGTCCAGCGTAGATGGACCGGCAAGGTAGTACAGGTACTTGACGGAGAGGACAGAGTAGTAGCGCTTATCAGTCGCCCTCCGCTTACTGATGAGCTCTGGCCTTTAACTGGACATGAAATGACAAAATGACCAGCGGAACCGCAATAGAGACAGAGGCGGTTGGTGATTCTCCGTTCCCTCTCCTTAGTCGAGATGCGAATACCCCCCAGCTGCATGGGCTCAACACCTGAGTCAGTGGGGAAAGATGGTAGTGTCGGGGAGAGGGGGACACAGTTAACGCGAGCTCTCTTCCATGAGCTCGGTGACGAAGATCTACCCGTCGTTCAATGCGAATAGCGAGTTCAATCAAAGAATCCACGCTGGATGGAACCTCCCGGGAGAGAATCTCATCCTTAACCTTAGCGTGGAGTCCCTCCAGAAAACGAGCGAGCAACGCCTGCTCGTTCCAGTTACTGGAGGTTATGGATCGATTACCTTGACATAGGGAAGACAGGGACCAGGAAGCTTCTTTCCCAAAAACAGAACGATCAAAAACCCGTATCATCTCCTCTTTAAAGTTCTGATACTCGTTAGTACACTCAGCCCTTGCCTCCCAGATAGCTGTGCCCCACTCCCGAGCCCGTCCAGTAAGGAGTGATATGACGTAGGCGATCCGAGCTCTCTCTTGAGTATGTGTTGGGCTGGAGAGAGAACACAATATCACACTGGGTGAGAAAGGAGCGGCACTCAGTGGGCTGCCCAGAGTAACATGGTGGGTTATTAACCCTAGGTTCCGGAGACTCGGAAGACCAGGAAGTAGCTGGTGGCACGAGACGAAGACTCTGAAACTGTCCTGAGAGGTCGGAGACCTGAGCGGCCAGGGTCTCAACGGCATGACGAGCAGCAGACAATTCCTGCTCGTTTCTGCCGATCATCGCTCCCTGGAACTCGACAGCAGAGTAGAGAGAATCCGTAGTCGCTGGGTCCATTCTTGGTCGGATCCTTCTGTTATGCTGGTGAATGAGGACCCAAAAGCGACTTAACAGAAACAGAGTCTTTATTCCAGTCTTAAACAAAAACGATAATCCTGGATTTTATCTTAGGTAAATACAAAACAGGAAAACTGAAATCCACTCGTCAGTAGAGAGGAACGACTGGAGACGCGACCACAGACTGCAGGTCGCCGGGAAGGCACAGGCCGTAGCTGACATAGACACCTGCTCACACGCAGCATCTGAAGAAGGCAAAAAACACGACAGGGCAGAACAAGGACACAGAACAGCAAACATCAAACAAGGATCCGACAAGGACAGAAGCGGAAAACAGAGGGAGAAATAGGGACTCTAATCAGAGGGCAAAATAGGGGACAGGTTTGAAAGAGTAAATGAGGTAGTTAGGAGAATGAGGAACAGCTGGGAGCAGGAACGGAATGATAGAGAGAGAGAGCGAGAGAGGGAGAGAGGGAGGGGGAGAGAGAGGGATAGAAAGAGGGAAAGAACCTAATAAGACCAGCAGGGGGAAACGAATAGAAGAGGAAGCACAAGGACAAGACATGACAATATATGACAAAACATGACAGTCTCTCTCTCTCTCTCTCTCTCTCTCTCTCTCTCTCTCTCTCTCTCTCTCTCTCTCTCTCTCTCTCTCTCTCTCTCTCTCTCTCTCTCTATCTCTCTCTCTCTCTCTCTCTCTCTCTCTCTCTCTCTCTCTCTCTCTCTGTCTCTCTCTCTCTCTCTCTCGCTCTCTCTCTCTCTCTCTCTCTCTCTCTCTCTCTCTCTCTCTCTCTCTCTCTCTCTCTCTCTCTCTCTCTCTCTCTCTCTCTCTCTCTCTCTCTCTCTCTCTCTCTGTCTCTCTCTGTCTCTCTACAGGGCATCGCTAACTTTGACACAGAGTGCTTTCAGAAGTACGGGAGAATCTGGGGTGAGTTCAGTTGACTGTACCGTACTAGGATGACTCACAACTGTACTATGCTCTTTCAATTCATCACCTGCTGGAGCTGTCATGTGACCATGAGGAATAGTATTCATAATATCAACAACAACCCGACTCATGTTTTCTTTGTAGTTTTATATGAGGTGGTTAAATGTGTGTCTGTGTTTCTCCTCGGTGAAGGATCTATGATGGGAGGAAGTCTGTTCTCTGTATCATGTAGGATTGTAGGTGTATCCAGACCTCTTCACTTTTTCCACATTTTGTTACATTACAGCCTTGTTCTAAAATGGATTTAATCATTTTTTTCCCTCATCAATCTACTCACACAATACCCCATTATGACATCACAATACCCCATTATGACATCACAATACCCCATTATGACATCACAATACCCCATTATGACATCACAATACCCCTTATTGACAACGCAAAACCTGTTTGTTTTCACTCCAGTCTGAGGTCTTGAGCAGACTTTCATCATGGATCTCTCTGTACTTTGCTCTGTTCATCTTTCCCTCGATCCTGACTAGTCTGCCAGTCCCTGCCACTGAAAAACATCCCCACAGCATGATGCTGCCACCACCATGCTTTACCATAGGGATGGTGCCACCACCGTGTTTCACCATAGGGATGGTGCCACCACCGTGCTTCACCATAGGGATGGTGCCACCACCGTGCTTCACCATAGGGATGGTGCCACCACCGTGCTTCACCATAGGGATGGTGCCACCACCGTGCTTCACCATAGGGATGGTGCCACCACCATGCTTTACCGTGGGGATGGTGCCAGGTTTCATCCAGACGTGATGCTGCCACCACCATGTTTCACCATAGGGATGGTGCCACCACCGTGTTTCACCATAGGGATGGTGCCACCACCATGCTTTACCGTGGGGATGGTGCCAGGTTTCATCCAGACGTGATGCTGCCACCACCATGTTTCACCATAGGGATGGTGCCACCACCATGCTTCACCATAGGGATGGTGCCACCACCGTGCTTCACCATAGGGATGGTGCCATGTTTCATCCAGACGTGACCCTTGGCATTCAGGCCAAAGAGTTTAATCTTGATTTCATCTGACCAGAGACTCTTGTTTCTCATTGTCTGAGAGTCTTTAGTTACCATTTGACAAACAGGTGACAGGTGATGAGCAGTGTCTGGCTTCCTCCAGATGTGGCACTTGGCATTCAGGCCAAAGAGTTCAATCTTGGTTTCATCAGAACAGAGAATCTTGTTTCTCATAGTCTGAGAGTCCTTTGGGTGCCTTTTGACAAACTCCAAGCGGGCTGTCATGTGCCTTTTACTGAGGAGTGGCTTCCGTCTGGCCACTCTACCATAAAGGCCTGATTGGTGGACTGTCATGTGCCTTTTACTGAGGAGTGGCTTCCGTCTGGCCACTCTACCATAAAGGCCTGATTGGTGGACTGTCATGTGCCTTTTACTGAGGAGTGGCTTCCGTCTGGCCACTCTACCATAAAGGCCTGATTGGTGGATTGCAGTAGATATGTTTCTCCTCCCGGAAGGTTCTCCCATCTTCGACCTCGTGGCTTGGCGTTTGCTCTGACATGCTCTGTCAACTGTGGGACCTTAATAAGAAGACAGGTGTTTGCCTTTCCAAATCATGTCCAATCAATGGAATTTACCACAGGTATACTCCAATCAAATTGTAGAAGCATCTCAAGCATGATGGAAACATGATCAATAGAAACAAAATGCACCTGAGCTCAATTTGGAGTCTCTTAGCAAACGGTCTGAATAGTTATTTAACTAAGTTATTTCTGTTTTTCTCTTCTCGTTATGGGGTATTGTGATGTCATTATGGGGTATTGTGATGTCATTATGGGGTATTGTGATGTCATTATGGGGTATTGTGATGTCATTATGGGGTATTAAGATGTAGATTTATGAGGGGTTTTATTTATTTAATCATTTTTAGAATAAGGCTGTAACTTAACGAAATGCCTCTGTGAAGGATCTATGACGGGAGGATCTGTGAAGCATCTATGATGGAAGGCAGTCTGTTCTGTGTACCATAAAGCCAGATGTGTGTTTCTCCTCTGTGAAGGATCTATGATGGGAGGCAGCCTGTTCTGTGTATCATGGACAAAAGCATGATCAAGACCGTCCTGATTAAAGAGTGTTACAACATCTTCACCAACCGCAGGGTGAGACACACACACACGCACACGCACACACACACACACACACACACGCACACACACACACACGCACACACACACACGCACGCACGCACGCACGCACGCACGCACGCACGCACGCACGCACGCACACACACACACACACACACACACACACACACACACACACACACCCCTAATAATAATCTGAATAATAATAATCCTAACATTATAACTGATATTATTAATACATTATTTGTGTCGTTCATTATTCATACATTTTAAAGTAGGGTGAATATTATGTAAATACGGTTATCAATATTCAATCATATAATTAATACAACTGTTGTTTAAGAACATCATTCTGAATGGTGAGCTGTTTGACGCGGTGTCCCTTGCCGAGGACGATACATGGAGACGGATCCGCAGTGTCCTCTCACCTTCCTTTACTTCTGGACGACTGAAAGAGGTAGAACCATCCCTCCATCCTTTCTATGTTTTATCAACTTATAAAGTCATTATAGCTTGTTATAACCTCTATAAACTCATTATAGCTTGTTATAAACTCATTATAGCTTGTTATAACCTCTATAAACTCATTATAGCTTGTTATAAACTCTATAAACTCATTATAGCTTGTTATAACCTCTATAAACTCATTATAGCTTGTTATAAACTCATTATAGCTTGTTATAAACTCTATAAACTCATTATAGCTTGTTATAAACTCTATAAACTCATTATAGCTTGTTATAAACTATTAACTCATTATAGCTTGTTATAAACTCTATAAACTCATTCTAGCTTGTTATAAACTCTATAAACTCATTATAGCTTGTTATAACCTCTATAAACTCATTATAGCTTGTTATAAACTCTGTAAACTCATTCTAGCTTGTTATAAACTCTATAAACTCATTATAGCTTGTTATAACCTCTATAAACTCATTATAGCTTGTTATAAACTCTATAAACTCATTATAGCTTGTTATAAACTCTATAAACTCATTATAGCTTGTTATAAACTCTATAAACTCAATATAGCTTGTTATAAACTCTATAAACTCTATAAACTCATTATAGCTTGTTATAACCTCTATAAACTCATTATAGCTTGTTATAAACTCTATAAACTCATTATAGCTTGTTATAACCTCTATAAACTCATTATAGCTTGTTATAAACTCTTTATAAACTCATTATAGCTTGTTATAAACTCTATAAACTCAATATAGCTTGTTATAAACTCTATAAACTCTATAAACTCATTATAGCTTGTTATAACCTCTATAAACTCATTATAGCTTGTTATAAACTCTTTATAAACTCATTATAGCGTGTTATAAACTCTATTAACTCATTATAGCTTGTTATAAACTCATTATAGCTCGTTAAAAACTCTATAAACTCATTATAGCTTGTTATAAACTATTAACTCATTATAGCTTGTTATAACTCTCTATTAACTCATTATAGCTTGTTATAACTCTCTATTAACTCATTATAGCTTGTTATAAACTCATTATAGCTTGTTATAAACTCTATAAACTCATTATAGCTTGTTATAAACTATTAACTCATTATAGCTTGTTATAAACTCTATAAACTCATTCTAGCTTGTTATAAACTCTATAAACTCATTATAGCTTGTTATAACTCTCTATTAACTCATTATAGCTTGTTATAAACTCTATAAACTCATTAGAGCTTGTTATAAACTCTATAAACTCATTAGAGCTTGTTATAAACTCTATAAACTCATTATAGCTTGTTATAAACTCTATAAACTCATTATAGCTTGTTATAAACTCATTATAGCTTGTTATAAACTCTATAAACTCATTATAGCTTGTTATAAACTATTAACTCATTATAGCTTGTTATAAACTCTATAAACTCATTATAGCTTGTTATAACCTCTATAAACTCATTATAGCTTGTTATAAACTATTAACTCATTATAGCTTGTTATAAACTCTATAAACTCATTCTAGCTTGTTATAAACTCTATAAACTCATTATAGCTTGTTATAACCTCTATAAACTCATTATAGCTTGTTATAAACTCTATAAACTCATTCTAGCTTGTTATAAACTCTATAAACTCATTATAGCTTGTTATAACCTCTATAAACTCATTATAGCTTGTTATAAACTCTATAAACTCATTATAGCTTGTTATAAACTCTATAAACTCATTATAGCTTGTTATAAACTCTATAAACTCAATATAGCTTGTTATAAACTCTATAAACTCTATAAACTCATTATAGCTTGTTATAACCTCTATAAACTCATTATAGCTTGTTATAAACTCTATAAACTCATTATAGCTTGTTATAACCTCTATAAACTCATTATAGCTTGTTATAAACTCTATAAACTCATTATAGCTTGTTATAAACTCTATAAACTCTATAAACTCATTATAGCTTGTTATAACCTCTATAAACTCATTAGAGCTTGTTATAAACTCTTTATAAACTCATTATAGCGTGTTATAAACTCTATTAACTCATTATAGCTTGTTATAAACTCATTATAGCTCGTTAAAAACTCTATAAACTCATTATAGCTTGTTATAAACTATTAACTCATTATAGCTTGTTATAAACTCTATAAACTCATTATAGCTTGTTATAACCTCTATAAACTCATTATAGCTTGTTATAAACTATTAACTCATTATAGCTTGTTATAAACTCTATAAACTCATTCTAGCTTGTTATAAACTCTATAAACTCATTATAGCTTGTTATAACCTCTATAAACTCATTATAGCTTGTTATAAACTCTATAAACTCATTCTAGCTTGTTATAAACTCTATAAACTCATTATAGCTTGTTATAACCTCTATAAACTCATTATAGCTTGTTATAAACTCTATAAACTCATTATAGCTTGTTATAAACTCTATAAACTCAATATAGCTTGTTATAAACTCTATAAACTCTATAAACTCATTATAGCTTGTTATAACCTCTATAAACTCATTATAGCTTGTTATAATCTCTATAAACTCATTATAGCTTGTTATAAACTCTATAAACTCAATATAGCTTGTTATAAACTCTATAAACTCTATAAACTCATTATAGCTTGTTATAACCTCTATAAACTCATTATAGCTTGTTATAAACTCTATAAACTCATTATAGCTTGTTATAAACTCTATAAACTCATTATAGCTTGTTATAAACTCTATAAACTCATTATAGCTTGTTATAAACTATTAACTCATTATAGCTTGTTATAAACTCTATAAACTCATTATAGCATGTTATAAACACTTTATAGCTTATTATAAACTATATTAACTCATTATAGCTTGTTATGACTCTATAAACTCATTATAGCTTGTTATAAACTCTATAAACTCATTATAGCTTGTTATAAACTCTATAAACTCATTATAGCTTGTTATAAACTCTATAAACTCATTATAGCTTGTTATAAACTATTAACTCATTATAGCTTGTTATGACTCTATAAACTCATTATAGCTTGTTATAAACTATTAACTCATTATAGCTTGTTATAAACTATTAACTCATTATAGCTTGTTATAAACTCTATAAACTCATCATAGCTTGTTATAAACTATTAACTCATTATAGCTTGTTATAAACTCTATAAACTCAATTTAGCTTGTTATAAACTATTAACTCATTATAGCTTGTTATAAACTCTCTAATAACTCATTATAGCTTGTTATAAACTATTAACTCATTATAGCTTGTTATAAACTCTATAAACTCAATTTAGCTTGTTATAAACTCTCTAATAACTCATTATAGCTCGTTAAAAACTCTATAAACTCATTATAGCTTGTTATAAACTATTAACTCATTATAGCTTGTTATAAACTCTATAAACTCATTATAGCTTGTTATAAACTCTATAAACTCAATTTAGCTTGTTATAAACTCTCTAATAACTCATTATAGCTCGTTAAAAACTCTATAAACTCATTATAGCTTGTTATAAACTATTAACTCATTATAGCTTGTTATAAACTCTATTAACTCATTATAGCTTGTTATAAACTCTATAAACTCATTATAGCTTGTTATAAACTCTTTATAAACTCATTATAGCTTGTTATAAACTCTATAAACTCATTATAGCTTGTTATAAACTCTATAAACTCATTATAGCTTGTTATAAACTATTAACTCATTATAGCTTGTTATAAACTCTATTAACTCATGATATCTTGTTATAAACTCTATAAACTCATTATAGCTTGTTATAAACTCTTTATAAACTCATTATAGCTTGTTATAAACTCTATTAACTCATTATAGCTTGTTATAAACTGCTAACTCATTATAACTATTTTTATACTCATTATCACTTGTTATAAACTCAAACCTAAATCATATCAAATTGTTTTAGTCCCAAACACGTATTTAGCAGTTATGGGTGTAGTGAAATGTTTCTGTTCCTGGCTCCAACAGCAGTAAACAAACAAGACACAACAAAACAATACAAGTCAAAAAGTAAAATAATGGAATTAAGACATTTAGAAATATTAGGATGAGCAATGTCGAAGTCTGGAGTATAAAATTATAAATATAAGTATATCTTTTTTAAATTGATTTTACCTTTATTTACCTAGGCAAGTCAGTTACAAACAAATTCTTATTTACAATGACGGCCTAGGAACAGTGGGTTAACTGGTCTAGGAACAGTGGGTTAACTGGTCTAGGAACAGTGGGTTAGCTGCCCTTTTCAGGAGTAGAACAAATTATTTTTACCTTGTCAGCTCGGGGATTCGATCTAGCAACCTTCCGGTTACTAGTCCAACGTACTTAGCCACTAGGTTACCTGCCTGGGACGTTTACATATACTTAATATGGAGTCATTAAAACTTGTTTTTCAACCACTCCACAAATTTCTTGTTGACAAACTATAATTTTGGCAAGTCGGTGAGGACATCTACTTTGTGCATGACAAAATGAAATTTTTCCAACAATTGTTTACAGACAGATTATTTCACTTATAATACATTGTATCACAATTCCAGTGGGTCAGAAGTTTACACACACTAAGTTGACTGTGCCTTTAAGTTTGGAATATTCCAGAAAATGATGTCATGGCTTCAGACATCATTTGAGTAAATTGGTGGTGTACCTGTGGATGTATTTCAAGGCCTTCCTTCAAACTCAGTGTCTCTTTGCTTGACATCATGGGAAAATCAAAAGAAATCGGGCCAAGACCTCAGAAAAAAATTTAGCCCTCCAAAAGTCTGGTTCATCCTTGGAAGCAATTTCCAAATGGTCAGTCGGTCGGTCGGTCTGTCTGCAGTATATACACGAAATCAACAAAAGTATGTGGACACCTGCTCGTCAAACATCTCAATCCAAAATCATGGGCATTTGCATGGAGTTGGAATCTGGTTTGCTCTGTTTTTAATTATATCTTTCCATCTCTCTCTACCCCCTCTCTCTCTCTCTCTCTACCTCTCTACTACCTCTCTACTGCTGTCTCTCTACCGCTGTCTCTCTACTTATCTCTCTGCCTCTCTACTGCTCTCTACTGCTGTCTCTCTACCTCTCTCTCTCTCTCTCTACCTCTCTAACTCTCTACTGCTCTCTACTGCTGTCTCTACCTTTCTCTTTCTCTCTCTTCTCTCTCTCTCTCTCTCTCTCTCTCTCTCTCTCTCTCTCTCTCTCTCTCTCTCTCTTTCTCTCCTCTAGATGTTTGGTATCATGAAACAGCACTCTGCTAACCTGCTGAATGGAATGAAGAAGCAGGCAGATAAAGACCAGACCATTGATGTGAAGGAGTGAGTCCTGATTCCTAACCTCTGGCTTTTCTTGATTATATACACACACACACACACACACACACACACACACACACACACACACACACACACACACACACACACACACACACACACACACACACACACACACACACACACACACACACACACACACACACACACACACACACACACACACACACACACACACATATATATATAGCCACCCATTGCCTTGATAACAGCTTTGCACACTCTTGGCCTGAGGTAGAGCGCCTCATGATAAGCTGTAGACCACACTATCTACCAAGATTTCATCAATAGTATCGTAGCCGTCTATTTACCAACACACCCCGATGCTGGCACTAAGACCACACTCAACGAGCTGTATAAGGGACAGTAGCCGTCATTGAAAATAAAAAAAAATAATCTTTACTGACTTGCCTAGTTAATTAAAGGTAAAATAATAAAGTAATCTTAACTGATTTGCCTAGTTAATTAAAGGTAAAATAATAATGTAATCTTAACTGACTTGCCTAGTTAATTAAAGGTAAAATAAAAATGTAATCTTAACTGATTTGCCTAGTTAATTAAAGGTAAAATAAAAATGTAATCTTAACTGACTTGCCTAGTTAATTAAAGGTAAAATAATAATGTAATCTTAACTGACTTGCCTAGTTAATTAAAGGTAAAATAATAATGTAATCTTTACTGACTTGCCTAGTTAATTAAAGGTAAAATAATAATGTAATCTTAACTGACTTGCCTAGTTAATTAAAGGTAAAATAATAATGTAATCTTAACTGACTTGCCTAGTTAATTAAAGGTAAAATAATAATGTAATCTTAACTGACTTGCCTAGTTAATTAAAGGTAAAATAATAATGTAATCTTTACTGACTTGCCTAGTTAATTAAAGGTAAAATAAAAATGTAATCTTTACTGACTTGCCTAGTTAATTAAAGGTAAAATAATAATGTAATCTTAACTGACTTGCCTAGTTAATTAAAGGTAAAATAATAATGTAATCTTAACTGACTTGCCTAGTTAATTAAAGGTAAAATAATAATGTAATCTTTACTGACTTGCCTAGTTAATTAAAGGTAAAATAATAATGTAATCTTAACTGACTTGCCTAGTTAATTAAAGGTAAAATAATAATGTAATCTTTACTGACTTGCCTAGTTAATTAAAGGTAAAATAATAATGTAATCTTAACTGACTTGCCTAGTTAATTAAAGGTAAAATAATAATGTAATCTTTACTGACTTGCCTAGTTAATTAAAGGTAAAATAATAATGTAATCTTAACTGACTTGCCTAGTTAATTAAAGGTAAAATAAAAATGTATAAAAATAAGGCCATGAGCGGAGCTCCAAGTGACTTTAACTTAAATCCGTTTGATCTAATATCTACCAGCATGTCACATGTGCAACCACAGGGCAGGACAGATTACCAGCATGTCACATGTGCAAACGCAGGGCAGGACAGATTACCAGCATGTCACATGTGCAACCGCAGGGCAGGACAGATTACCAGCATGTCACATGTGCAACCGCAGGGCAGGACAGATTACCAGCATGTCACATGTGCAACCGCAGGGCAGGACAGATTACCAGCATGTCACATGTGCAACCGCAGGGCAGGACAGATTACCAGCATGTCACATGTGCAACCGCAGGGCAGGACAGATTACCAGCATGTCACATGTGCAACCACAGGGCAGGACAGATTACCAGCATGTCACATGTGCAACCGCAGGGCAGGACAGATTACCAGCATGTCACATGTGCAACCGCAGGGCAGGACAGATTACCAGCATGTCACATGTGCAACCGCAGGGCAGGACAGATTACCAGCATGTCACATGTGCAACCACAGGGCAGGACAGATTACCAGCATGTCACATGTGCAACCGCAGGGCAGGACAGATTACCAGCATGTCATACTGAGGGTAGTGTGTACAGACCAGTACAGCACTGGGGCCAAACTTCCTGCCATCCAGGACCTACAGTTGATGTCGGAAGTTTACATACACTTATGTAGGAGTCATTAAAACTCGTTTTCAACCAGTCCACAAATTTCTTGTTAACAAACTATAGTTTTGGCAAGTCGGTTAGGAAAAGGGGGAGGCTTGCAAGCCGGAGAACACCATCCCAACCGTGAAGCACGGTGGGTGGCAGCATCATGTTGTGGGGGTGCTTTGCTGCAGGAGGGACTGGTGTACTTCACAAAATAGATGGCATCATGAGGCACGAAAATTATGTGGATATATTGAAGCAACATCTCAAGACATCAGTCAGGAAGTTAAAGCTTGGTCGCAAATGGGTCTTCCAAACGGACATTGACCCCAAGCATACTTCCAAAGTTGTGGCAAAATGGCTTAAGGACAACAAAGTCAAGGTATTGGAGCGGCCATCACAAAGCCCTGACCTCAATCATATAGAAAAAGTGTGTGCAAGGAGGCCTACAAACCTGACTTAGTTATACCAGCTCTGTCAGGAGGCCTAAATACTGGACTTAGTTATACCAGCTCTGTCAGGAGGCCTAAAAACTGGACTTAGTTATACCAGCTCTGTCAGGAGGCCTAAAAACGGGACTTAGTTATACCAGCTCTGTCAGGAGGCCTAAATACTGGACTTAGTTATACCAGCTCTGTCAGGAGGCCTAAAAACTGGACTTAGTTATACCAGCTCTGTCAGGAGGCCTAAAACTGGACTTAGTTATACCAGCTCTGTCAGGAGGCCAAAAAACTGGACTTAGTTATACCAGCTCTGTCAGGAGGCCAAAAAACTGGACTTAGTTATACCAGCTCTGTCAGGAGGCCTGAAAACTGGACTTAGTTATACCAGCTCTGTCAGGAGGCCTAAAAACTGGACTTAGTTATACCAGCTCTGTCAGGAGGCCTAAAAACTGGACTTAGTTATACCAGCTCTGTCAGGAGGCCTAAAAACTGGACTTAGTTATACCAGCTCTGTCAGGAGGCCTAAAAACTGGACTTAGTTATACCAGCTCTGTCAGAGGCCTAAAAACTGGACTTAGTTATACCAGCTCTGTCAGGAGGCCTAAAAACTGGACATAGTTATACCAGCTCTGTCAGGAGGCCTACATAATGGACTCAGTTATACCAGCTCTGTCAGGAGGCCTAAAACTGGACTTAGTTATACCAGCTCTGTCAGGAGGCCTAAAAACTGGACATAGTTATACCAGCTCTGTCAGGAGGCCTACATAATGGACTCAGTTATACCAGCTCTGTCAGGAGGCCTAAAAACTGGACTTAGTTATACCAGGTCTGTCAGGAGGCCTAAAAACTGGACTTAGTTATACCAGCTCTGTCAGGAGGCCTAAAAACTGGACTTAGTTATACCAGGTCTGTCAGGAGGCCTAAAAACTGGACTTAGTTATACCAGCTCTGTCAGGAGGCCTAAAAACTGGACTTAGTTATACCAGCTCTGCCAGGAGGCCTAAAAACTGGACTTAGTTATACCAGCTCTGTCAGGAGGCCTAAAAACTGGACTTACTTATACCAGCTGTCAGGAGGCCTAAAAACTGGACTTAGTTATACCAGCTCTGTCAGGAGGCCTAAATACTGGATTTAGTTATACCAGCTCTGTCAGGAGGCCTAAAAACTGGACTTAGTTATACCAGCTCTGTCAGGAGGCCTAAAAACTGGACTTAGTTATACCAGCTCTGTCAGGAGGAATGGGCCAAAATTCACCCAACTTATTGTGGGAAGCTTCTGGAAGGCTACCCGAAACGTTTGACCCAAGTTAAACAATTTAAACGTAATGCTACCAAATACTAATTGAGTGTATGTAAACTTCTGACCCACTGGGAATGTGATGAATGAAATAAAAGCAGAAATAAATAATTATCTGTACTATTATCCTGACATTTCACATTCTTAAAATTAAGTGGTGATCCTAATTGACCTAAGACAGGGAAATTTTACTCAGATTAAATGTCAAGAATTGTTGAAAACTGAGTTTAAATGTATTTGGCTAAGGTGTATGTAAACTTCCGACTTCAACAGTGTGTACTCGGCGGTGTCAGAGGAAGGCCCCAAAATTGTCAAAGACTCCAGTCACCCGGAGCCTCCCGAGTGGCGCAATGGTCTAAAGCACCGCAGTGCTCGCTGTGCCACTAGAAATCCTGGTTCGAGTCCAGGCTCTGTTGCAGCTGGCAAGTTGTGTGACAAACACATTTGATTTGTTTTAGTTGTGTGGTCAGCAGTTGTGTGGTCAGCAGTTGTTGCCATTTGTTGTTGTCAGTGGTTGTGTGGTCAGTAGTTGTGTTTTCAGTAGTTGTGTTGTCTGTAGTTTTGTGGTCTGTAGTTGTGTGGTCGGAAGTTGTGTGGTCAGTAGTTTTGTGGTTGTGGTCAGTAGTTGTGGTCCATAGTTGTGGTTCGTAGTTGTGTAATTGTGATCAGTAGTTGTGTAATTGTGGTTGTGTTGCAGGTTCTTTGGGCCCTACAGTATGGACGTGGTCACCAGCACAGCTTTCAGTGTGGACATTGACTCTCTGAACAACCCTTCAGACCCCTTTGTCTCCAACGTCAAGAAGATGTTCAAGTTTAACCTGTTCAACCCACTGTTCCTCCTAATCAGTGAGACTGTATACGTACAAACACACACAGACACAAAGTTGTTCTTTATAATCGTATGTATGTGTATCTTTTTATAAAAATTTCCTCTCCCATCCTCTCCCGTCCTCCTCTCTTCCTCTCTTCTTCACTCCCCTCCTCCTCTTCTCTCCTGTCCTCCTCTACTCTCCTGTCCTCCCCTCCTCCCCTCCTCCTCCCCTCCTCATCTCCTCTCCCCTCCTCTCCCCTCCTCTCCTTCTCCAGTGTTGTTTCCCTTCACTGGTCCGATCTTGGAGAAGATGAAGTTTTCTTTCTTCCCGACTGCAGTGTTGGACTTCTTTTACGCCTCGCTGGCGAAGATCAAATCTGGACGTGACTCTGGGAACTCAACTGTAAACATGTTTTATATTTATATTTGATTATGTTGATATTTTTATCTGTACATTTTATATTTGTACTGTAATATTCTCCACCAATATGGAATGTCCAAATCGATATCATGTCGGAATTGAAAAACACTATTATTGGGACCCAAATATCTTCATTCATGTTAGAATCTGTTTGTGTTAGTTGTGATTGGACCAGATCCCATTAGAATCTGATTGTGTTGGTTGTGATTGGACCAGATCCATTAGAATCTGATTGTGTTGGTTGTGATTGGACCAGATCCATTAGAATCTGATTGTGTTGGTTGTGATTGGACCAGATCCATTAGAATCTGATTGTGTTGGTTGTGATTGGATCAGATCCATTAGAATCTGATTGTGTTGGTTGTGATTGGACCAGATCCATTAGAATCTGATTGTGTTGGTTGTGATTGGACCAGATCCATTAGAATCTGATTGTGTTGGTTGTGATTGGACCAGATCCATTAGAATCTGATTGTGTTGGTTGTGATTGGACCAGATCCATTAGAATCTGATTGTGTTGGTTGTGATTGGACCAGATCCATTAGAATCTGATTGTGTTGGTTGTGATTGGACCAGATCCATTAGAATCTGGTTGTGATTGGACCAGATCCATTAGAATCTGATTGTGTTGGTTGTGATTGGACCAGATCCATTAGAATCTGATTGTGTTGGTTGTGATTGGACCAGATCCATTAGAATCTGATTGTGTTGGTTGTGATTGGACCAGATCCATTAGAATCTGATTGTGTTGGTTGTGATTGGACCAGATCCATTAGAATCTGATTGTGTTGGTTGTGATTGGACCAGATCCATTAGAATCTGATTGTGTTGGTTGTGATTGGACCAGATCCATTAGAATCTGCTTGTGTTGGTTGTGATTGGACCAGATCCATTAGAATCTGATTGTGTTGGTTGTGATTGGACCAGATCCATTAGAATCTGATTGTGTTGGTTGTGATTGGACCAGATCCATTAGAATCTGCTTGTGTTGGTTGTGATTGGACCAGATCCATTAGAATCTGCTTGTGTTGGTTGTGATTGGACCAGATCCATTAGAATCTGATTGTGTTGGTTGTGATTGGACCAGATCCATAAGAATATGTTGGTGATGGTTGTGATTGGACCAGATCCATAAGAATATGTTGGTGATGGTTGTGATTGGACCAGATCCTGTGGAATCTGTTTGTGTTGGATGTGATTGGACCGGATTTGACCTCATGTCTTTCTGCTTCCAGAGTCGGGTGGATTTCTTACAGCTGATGATCGACTCTCAGAAAGGCAACGACACAAAGACAGGAGGGGAACAGACTAAAGGTACCTGGCGAACAAACACCTGTTAACTATTGTTACAAACACACACCTGTAAACTACTGTTACAAACACACACCTGGAAACTACTGTTACAAACACACACCTGGAAACTACTGTTACAAACACACACCTGGAAACTGCTGTTACAAACACACACCTGGAAACTGCTGTTACAAACACACACCTGTAAACTATTACAAACACACACCTGTAAACTATTACAAACATACACCTGTAAACTACTGTTACAAACACACACCTGGAAACTGCTGTTACAAACACACACCTGGAAACTACTGTTACAAACACACACCTGTAAACTACTGTTACAAACACACACCTGTAAACTACTGTTACAAACACACACCTGTAAACTACTGTTACAAACACACACCTGTAAACTATTACAAACACACACCTGTAAACTATTACAAACACACACCTGGAAACTACTGTTACAAACACACACCTGGAAACTGCTGTTACAAACACACACCTGGAAACTGCTGTTACAAACACACACCTGGAAACTACTGTTACAAACACACACCTGGAAACTACTGTTACAAACACACACCTGGAAACGACTGTTACAAACACACACCTGTAAACTACTGTTACAAACACATACCTGTAAACTACTGTTACAAACACACACCTGTACACTACTGTTACAAACACACACCTGTAAACTACTGTTACAAACACACACCTGTAAACTGCTGTTACAAACACACACCTGTAAACCACTGTTACAAACACACACCTGGAAACTGCTGTTACAAACACACACCTGTAAACTACTGTTACAAACACATACCTGTAAACTACTGTTACAAACACACACCTGTACACTACTGTTACAAACACACACCTGTAAACTACTGTTACAAACACACACCTGTAAACTGCTGTTACAAACACACACCTGTAAACCACTGTTACAAACACACACCTGGAAACTGCTGTTACAAACACACACCTGGAAACTGCTGTTACAAACACACACCTGGAAACTGCTGTTACAAACACACACGTGGAAACTACTGTTACAAACACACACCTGTAAACTACTGTTACAAACACACACCTGGAAACTGCAGTTACAAACACACACCTGGAAACTGCTGTTATAAACACACACCTGTAAATTGCTGTTACAAACACACACCTGGAAACTGCTGTTACAAACACACACCTGGAAACTGCTGTTACAAACACACACCTGGAAACTACTGTTACAAACACACACCTGTAAACTACTGTTACAAACACACACCTGAAACTGCTGTTAACACACACCTTTAAACTACTGTTACAAACACACACCTGTAAACTATTACAAACACACACGTGGAAACTGCTGTTACAAACACACACCTGGAAACTGCTGTTACAAACACACACCTGGAAACTACTGTTACAAACACACACCAGTAAACTACTGTTACAAACACACACCTGGAAACTGCTGTTACAAACACACACCTGGAAACTGCTGTTACAAACACACACCTGTAAACTATTACAAACACACACCTGTAAACTATTACAAACATACACCTGTAAACTACTGTTACAAACACACACCTGGAAACTGCTGTTACAAACACACACCTGGAAACTGCTGTTACAAACACACACCTGGAAACTACTGTTACAAACACACACCTGTAAACTGCTGTTACAAACACACACCTGTAAACTGCTGTTACAAACACACACCTGTTACAAACACACACCTGTAAACTGCTGTTACAAACACACACCTGGAAACTGCTTTTACAAACACACACTTGTAAACTGCTGTTACAAACACACACCTGTAAACTACTGTTACAAACACACACTTGTAAACTACTGTTACAAACACACACCTGTAAACTACTGTTACAAACACACACCTGTAACCTACTGTTACAAACACACACCTGGAAACTGCTGTTACAAACACACACCTGGAAACTGCTGTTACAAACACACACCTGAAACTGCTGTTACAAACACACACCTGGAAACTGCTGTTACAAACACACACCTGTAAACTGCTGTTACAAACACACACCTGTAAACTGCTGTTACAAACACACACCTGTAAACTGCTGTTACAAACACACACCTGGAAACTGCTGTTACAAACACACACCTGGAAACTGCTGTTACAAACACACACCTGTAAACTGCTGTTACAAACACACACCTGGAAACTGCTGTTACAAACACACACCAGGAAACTGCTGTTACAAACACACACCTGGAAACTGCTGTTACAAACACACACCTGGAAACTGCTGTTACAAACACACACCTGTAAACGGCTGTTACAAACACACACCTGGAAACTGCTGTTAAAACACACACCTGGAAACTGCTGTTACAAACACACACCTGTAAACTACTGTTACAAACACACACCTGGAAACTGCTGTTACAAACACACACCTGTAAACTGCTGTTACAAACACACACCTGTAAACTACTGTTACAAACACACACCTGTAAACTATTACAAACACACACCTGGAAACTGCTGTTACAAACACACACCTCTAAACTACTGTTACAAACACACACCTGTAAACTATTACAAACACACACGTGTAAAGTACTGTTACAAACACACACCTGGAAACTGCTGTTACAAACACACACCTGGAAACTATTACAAACACACACCTGTAAACTACTGTTACATACACACACCTGGAAACTGCTGTTACAAACACACACCTGGAAACTGCTGTTACAAACACACACCTGGAAACTGCTGTTACAAACACACACCTGGAAACTGCTGTTACAAACACACACCTGGAAACTGCTGTTACAAACACACACCTGGAAACTGCTGTTACAAACACACACCTGGAAACTGCTGTTACAAACACACACCTGGAAACTACTGTTACAAACACACACCTGTAAACTACTGTTACAAACACATACCTGTAAACTACTGTTACAAACACACACCTGTACACTACTGTTACAAACACACACCTGTAAACTACTGTTACAAACACACACCTGTAAACTGCTGTTACAAACACACACCTGTAAACCGCTGTTACAAACACACACCTGGAAACTGCTGTTACAAACACACACCTGCAAACTGCTGTTACAAACACACACCTGTAAACTATTACAAACACACACCTGGAAACTGCTGTTACAAACACACACCTTTAAACTACTGTTACAAACACACACCTGTAAACTGTTGTTACAAACACACACGTGGAAACTACTGTTACAAACACAAACCTGTAAACTACTGTTACAAACACACACCTGTAAACTACTGTTACAAACACACACCTGGAAACTGCAGTTACAAACACACACCTGGAAACTGCTGTTACAAACACACACCTGGAAACTACTGTTACAAACACACACCTGTAAACTACTGTTACAAACACACACCTGGAAACTGCTGTTACAAACACACACATGGAAACTGCTGTTACAAACACACACCTGTAAACTATTACAAACACACACCTGTAAACTATTACAAACACACACCTGTAAACTACTGTTACAAACACACACCTGGAAACTGCTGTTACAAACACATACCTGGAAACTGCTGTTACAAACACACACCTGGAAACTACTGTTACAAACACACACCTGTAAACTGCTGTTACAAACACACACCTGTAAACTGCTGTTACAAACACACACCTGTAAACTGCTGTTACAAAGACACACATGTTACAAACACACACCTGGAAACTTCTGTTACAAACACACACCTGGAAACTGCTTTTACAAACACACACTTGTAAACTGCTGTTACAAACACACACCTGTAAACTATTACAAACACACACTTGTAAACTACTGTTACAAACACACACCTGTAAACTACTGTTACAAACACACACCTGTAAACTACTGTTACAAACACACACCTGGAAACTGCTGTTACAAACACACACCTGGAAACTGCTGTTACAAACACACACCTGGAAACTGCTGTTACAAACACACACCTGTAAACTGCTGTTACAAACACACACCTGTAAACTGCTGTTACAAACACACACCTGTAAACTGCTGTTACAAACACACACCTGTAAACTATTACAAACACACACCTGGAAACTACTGTTACAAACACACACCTGGAAACTACTGTTACAAACACACACCTGGAAACTGCTGTTACAAACACACACCTGGAAACTGCTGTTACAAACACACACCTGTAAACTGCTGTTACAAACACACACCTGGAAACTGCTGTTACAAACACACACCTGGAAACTGCTGTTACAAACACACACCTGGAAACTGCTGTTACAAACACACACCTGGAAACTGCTGTTACAAACACACACCTGGAAACTGCTGTTACAAACACACACCTGTTACAAACACACACCTGGAAACTGCTGTTACAAACACACACCTGTAAACTGCTGTTACAAACACACACCTGGAAACTGCTGTTAAAAACACACACCTGGAAACTACTGTTACAAACACACACCTGGAAACTGCTGTTACAAACACTGCTGTTACAAACACCCACCTGTAAACTGTTACAAATACACACCTGTAAACTACTGTTACAAACACACACCTGTAAACTACTGTTACAAACACACACCTGGAAACTGCTGTTACAAACACACACCTGTAAACTACTGTTACAAACACACACCTGGAAACTGCTGTTACAAACACACACCTGGAAACTGCTGTTACAAACACACACCTGGAAACTATTACAAACACACACCTGTAAACTACTGTTACATACACACACCTGGAAACTGCTGTTACAAACACACACCTGGAAACTACTGTTACAAACACACACCTGGAAACTGCTGTTACAAACAAACACCTGTAAACTATTACAAACACACACCTGTAAACTATTACAAACACACACCTATAAACTGCTGTTACAAACACACACCTGGAAACTGCTGTTACAAACACACACCTGTAAACTACTGTTACAAACACACCTGTTACAAAACACACACCTATAAACTGCTGTTACAAACACACACCTGAAACTGCTGTTACAAACACACACCTGGAAACTGCTGTTACAAACACTGCTGTTACAAACACCTACCTGTAAACTGTTACAAATACACACCTGTAAACTACTGTTACAAACACACACCTGTAAACTACTGTTACAAACACACACCTGGAAACTGCTGTTACAAACACACACCTGTAAACTACTGTTACAAACACACACCTGGAAACTGCTGTTACAAACACACACCTGGAAACTGCTGTTACAAACACACACCTGGAAACTATTACAAACACACACCTGTAAACTACTGTTACATACACACACCTGGAAACTGCTGTTACAAACACACACCTGGAAACTACTGTTACAAACACACACCTGGAAACTGCTGTTACAAGCAAACACCTGTAAACTATTACAAACACACACCTGTAAACTATTACAAACACACACCTATAAACTGCTGTTACAAACACACACCTGGAAACTGCTGTTACAAACACACACCTGTAAACTACTGTTACAAACACACACCTGTTACAAACACACACCTGTAAACTGCTGTTACAAACACACACCTGTAAACTGCTGTTACAAACACACACCTGGAAACTGCTGTTACAAACACACACCTGTAAACTGCTGTTACAAACACACACCTGGAAACTGCTGTTACAAAACACACCTGTAAACTGCTGTTACAAACACACACCTGTAAACTATTACAAACACACACCTGGAAACTGCTGTTACAAACACACACCTGTAAACTACTGTTACAAACACACACCTGTAAACTACTGTTACAAACACACACCTGGAAACTGCTGTTACAAACACACACCTGGAAACTGCTGTTACAAACACACACCTGGAAACTGCTGTTACAAACACACACCTGTAAACTGCTGTTACAAACACACACCTGTAAACTATTACAAACACACACCTGTAAACTGCTGTTACAAACACACACCTGTAAACTGCTGTTACAAACACACACCTGGAAACTGCTGTTACAAACACACACCTGTAAACTATTACAAACACACACCTGTAAACTATTACAAACACACACCTGGAAACTGCTGTTACAAACACACACCTGGAAACTGCTGTTACAAACACACACCTGGAAACTGCTGTTACAAACACACACCTGGAAACTACTGTTACAAATACACACCTGTAAACTACTGTTACAAACACACCTGTAAACTAGTGTTACAAACGCACACCTGTAAACTGCTGTTACAAACACACACCTGTAAACTACTGTTACAAACACACACCTGGAAACTGCTGTTACAAACACTGCTGTTACAAACACCCACCTGTAAACTGTTACAAATACACACCTGTAAACTACTGTTACAAACACACACCTGGAAACTACTGTTACAAATACACACCTGTAAACTGCTGTTACAAACACACACCTGTAAACTGCTGTTACAAACACACACCTGTAAACTGCTGTTACAAACACACACCTGGAAACTGCTGTTAAAAACACACACCTGGAAACTGCTGTTACTAACACACACCTGTAAACTACTGTTACAAACACACACCTGGAAACTGCTGTTACAAACACACACCTGTAAACTATTACAAACACACACCTGTAAACTACTGTTACAAATACACACCTGGAAACTGCTGTTACAAACACACACCTGGAAACTACTGTTACAAACACACACCTGAAACTGCTGTTACAAACAAACACCTGTAAACTATTACAAACACACACCTGTAAACTATTACAAACACACACCTGTAAACTGCTGTTACAAACACACACCTGAAACTGCTGTTACAAACACACACCTGTAAACTACTGTTACAAACACACACCTGTAAACTGCTGTTACAAACACACACCTGTTACAAACACACACCTGGAAACTGCTGTTACAAACACACACCTGTAAACTGCTGTTACAAACACACACCTGGAAACTGCTGTTACAAACACACACCTGTAAACTACTGTTACAAACACACACCTGGAAACTGCTGTTACAAACACACACCTGGAAACTGCTGTTACAAACACACACCTGGAAACTATTACAAACACACACCTGTAAACTACTGTTACATACACACACCTGGAAACTGCTGTTACAAACACACACCTGGAAACTACTGTTACAAACACACACCTGGAAACTGCTGTTACAAGCAAACACCTGTAAACTATTACAAACACACACCTGTAAACTATTACAAACACACACCTATAAACTGCTGTTACAAACACACACCTGGAAACTGCTGTTACAAACACACACCTGTAAACTACTGTTACAAACACACACCTGTTACAAACACACACCTGTAAACTGCTGTTACAAACACACACCTGGAAACTGCTGTTACAAACACACACCTGGAAACTGCTGTTACAAACACACACCTGTAAACTGCTGTTACAAACACACACCTGGAAACTGCTGTTACAAACACACACCTGTAAACTGCTGTTACAAACACACACCTGTAAACTATTACAAATACACACCTGGAAACTGCTGTTACAAACACACACCTGTAAACTACTGTTACAAACACACACCTGTAAACTACTGTTACAAACACACACCTGGAAACTGCTGTTACAAACACACACCTGGAAACTGCTGTTACAAACACACACCTGGAAACTGCTGTTACAAACACACACCTGTAAACTGCTGTTACAAACACACACCTGTAAACTATTACAAACACACACCTGTAAACTGCTGTTACAAACACACACCTGTAAACTGCTGTTACAAACACACACCTGGAAACTGCTGTTACAAACACACACCTGTAAACTATTACAAACACACACCTGTAAACTATTACAAACACACACCTGGAAACTGCTGTTACAAACACACACCTGGAAACTGCTGTTACAAACACACACCTGGAAACTGCTGTTACAAACACACACCTGGAAACTACTGTTACAAATACACACCTGTAAACTACTGTTACAAACACACCTGTAAACTAGTGTTACAAACGCACACCTGTAAACTGCTGTTACAAACACACACCTGTAAACTACTGTTACAAACACACACCTGGAAACTGCTGTTACAAACACTGCTGTTACAAACACCCACCTGTAAACTGTTACAAATACACACCTGTAAACTACTGTTACAAACACACACCTGGAAACTACTGTTACAAATACACACCTGTAAACTGCTGTTACAAACACACACCTGTAAACTGCTGTTACAAACACACACCTGTAAACTGCTGTTACAAACACACACCTGGAAACTGCTGTTAAAAACACACACCTGGAAACTGCTGTTACTAACACACACCTGTAAACTACTGTTACAAACACACACCTGGAAACTGCTGTTACAAACACACACCTGTAAACTATTACAAACACACACCTGTAAACTACTGTTACAAATACACACCTGGAAACTGCTGTTACAAACACACACCTGGAAACTACTGTTACAAACACACACCTGGAAACTGCTGTTACAAACAAACACCTGTAAACTATTACAAACACACACCTGTAAACTATTACAAACACACACCTGTAAACTGCTGTTACAAACACACACCTGGAAACTGCTGTTACAAACACACACCTGTAAACTACTGTTACAAACACACACCTGTAAACTGCTGTTACAAACACACACCTGTTACAAACACACACCTGGAAACTGCTGTTACAAACACACACCTGGAAACTGCTGTTACAAACACACACCTGGAAACTGCTGTTAAAAACACACACCTGGAAACTACTGTTACAAACACACACCTGGAAACTGCTGTTACAAACACTGCTGTTACAAACACCCACCTGTAAACTGTTACAAATACACACCTGTAAACTACTGTTACAAACACACACCTGTAAACTACTGTTACAAACACACACCTGGAAACTGCTGTTACAAACACACACCTGTAAACTACTGTTACAAACACACACCTGGAAACTACTGTTACAAACACACACCTGTAAACTGCTGTTACAAACACACACCTGTAAACTACTGTTACAAACACACACCTGGAAACTGCTGTTACAAACACACACCTGGAAACTGCTGTTACAAACACACACCTGGAAACTATTACAAACACACACCTGTAAACTACTGTTACATACACACACCTGGAAACTGCTGTTACAAACACATACCTGGAAACTACTGTTACAAACACACACCTGGAAACTGCTGTTACAAACAAACACCTGTAAACTATTACAAACACACACCTGTAAACTATTACAAACACACACCTATAAACTGCTGTTACAAACACACACCTGGAAACTGCTGTTACAAACACACACCTGGAAACTGCTGTTACAAACACACACCTGGAAACTGCTGTTACAAACACACACCTGGAAACTGCTGTTACAAACACACACCTGTAAACTGCTGTTACAAACACACACCTGTAAACTATTACAAATACACACCTGGAAACTGCTGTTACAAACACACACCTGTAAACTACTGTTACAAACACACACCTGTAAACTACTGTTACAAACACACACCTGGAAACTGCTGTTACAAACACACACCTGGAAACTGCTGTTACAAACACACACCTGGAAACTGCTGTTACAAACACACACCTGGAAACTGCTGTTACAAACACACACCTGTAAACTATTACAAACACACACCTGTAAACTGCTGTTACAAACACACACCTGTAAACTGCTGTTACAAACACACACCTGGAAACTGCTGTTACAAACACACACCTTTAAACTATTACAAACACACACCTGTAAACTATTACAAACACACACCTGGAAACTGCTGTTACAAACACACACCTGGAAACTGCTGTTACAAACACACACCTGGAAACTGCTGTTACAAACACACACCTGGAAACTACTGTTACAAATACACACCTGTAAACTACTGTTACAAACACACCTGTAAACTACTGTTACAAACGCACACCTGTAAACTGCTGTTACAAACACACACCTGTAAACTACTGTTACAAACACACACCTGGAAACTGCTGTTACAAACACTGCTGTTACAAACACCCACCTGTAAACTGTTACAAATACACACCTGTAAACTACTGTTACAAACACACACCTGTAAACTACTGTTACAAACACACACCTGGAAACTGCTGTTACAAACACACACCTGGAAACTACTGTTACAAATACACACCTGTAAACTGCTGTTACAAACACACACCTGTAAACTGCTGTTACAAACACACACCTGTAAACTGCTGTTACAAACACACACCTGGAAACTACTGTTACAAACACATACCTGTAAACTGCTGTTACAAACACACACCTGGAAACTGCTGTTACAAACACACACCTGTAAACTGCTGTTACAAACACACACTTGTTACAAACACACACCTGGAAACTGCTGTTACAAACACACACTTGTTACAAACACACACCTGTAAACTGCTGTTACAAACACACACCTGGAAACTGCTGTTACAAACACACACTTGTTACAAACACACACCTGTAAACTGCTGTTACAAACACACACCTGAAACTGCTGTTACAAACACACACCTGTAAACTGCTGTTACAAACACACACTTGTTACAAACATATTCTCTCTCCTATTCCCTCCTCTCCTCTCCTCTCTCTCCACAGGACTGACTGATCATGAGATCTTGTCTCAGGCCATCATGTTCATCTTCGGTGGCTACGAGACCAGCAGCAGTACTATGAGTTTCCTGGCCTATAACCTGGCAACCAATCCCCACACCATGACCAAACTGCAGGAAGAGATAGATACTGTGTTCCCCAACAAGGTAATCCCCACACCATGACCAAACTGCAGGAGGAGATAGATACTGTGTTCCCCAAAAAGGTAATCCCCACACCATGACCAAACTGCAGGAGGAGATAGATACTGTGTTCCCCAACAAGGTAATCCCCACACCATGACCAAACTGCAGGAGGAGATAGATACTGTGTTCCCCAACAAGGTAACCCCACAACATGACCAAACTGCAGGAGGAAATAGATACTGTGTTCTCCAACAGATGTGTTGAGGTACTGATGTGTGTGTAACCCCGGTGTCAGATGGGGTGAGGTACTGATGTGTTGTAACCCGGTGTCAGATGGGGTGAGGTACTGATGTGTGTGTATCCCCGGTGTCAGATGGGGTGAGGTACTGATGTGTGTGTAACCCCGGTGTCAGATGGGGTGAGGTACTGATGTGTGTGTAACCCCGGTGTCAGATGGGGTGAGGTACTGATGTGTATGTAACCCCGGTGTCAGATGGGGTGAGGTGCTGATGTGTGTGTAACCCCGGTGTCAGATGGGGTGAGGTACTGATGTGTATGTAACCACGGTGTCAGATGGGGTGAGGTACTGATGTGTGTGTAACCCCGGTGTCAGATGGGGTGAGGTACTGATGTGTGTGTAACCCCGGTGTCAGATGGGGTGAGGTACTGATGTGTGTGTAACCCCGGTGTCAGATGAGGTGAGGTACTGATGTGTGTTTAACCCCGGTGTCAGATGGGGTGAGGTACTGATGTGTATGTAACCCCGGTGTCAGATGGGGTGAGGTACTGATGTGTGTGTAACCCCGGTGTCAGATGAGGTGAGGTACTGATGTGTGTTTAACCCCGGTGTCAGATGGGGTGAGGTACTGATGTGTGTGTAACCCCGGTGTCAGATGAGGTGAGGTACTGATGTGTGTTTAACCCCGGTGTCAGATGGGGTGAGGTACTGATGTGTGTGTAACCCCGGTGTCAGATGAGGTGAGGTACTGATGTGTGTTTAACCCCGGTGTCAGATGGGGTGAGGTACTGATGTGTGTGTAACCCCGGTGTCAGATGAGGTGAGGTACTGATGTGTGTGTAACCCCGGTGTCAGATGAGGTGAGGTACTGATGTGTATGTAACCCCGGTGTCAGATGGGGTGAGGTACTGATGTGTATGTAACCACAACAGTGAATCAACCCACTCAGGTGACGCACCCCCTGATGAAGATAGATCCTGTGTGGGTGCCAGATGTGTTGAGGTACTGATGTGTGTGTAACCCCGGTGTCAGATGGGATGAGTTACTGATGTGTATGTAACCACGGTGCAGGCTCCAATCCAGTACGAAGCTCTGATGCAGATGGACTATTTGGACTGTGTGTTGAACGAGTCTCTGAGACTGTACCCCATCGCCCCGCGACTGGAGAGGGTCGCCAAGAAGACGGTGGAGATCAACGGCATCGTCATCCCCAAAGACTGCGTTGTCCTGGTTCCCACGTGGACCCTCCACCGTGACCCAGAGATCTGGTCTGACCCTGAGGAGTTCAAACCAGAGAGGTACTGGACCGCACCGTAACCACAATACAACCATAACACAACCTTAATACAACCACAGTACAACAATATCACAACCACAAATCAACTACAATACAATGTGTAATGTGTCTGCCCTCCCCCTGTCCAGGTTCAGTAAGGAGAACAAGGAGCCTATTGATCCGAACACGTACATGCCGTTTGGGGCGGGGCCCAGGAACTGTATCGGGATGCGCTTCGCCCTGATCATGATCAAACTGGCCATGGTCGAGATCCTCCAGAGTTTCACTTTCTCCGTCTGCGACGAGACCGAGGTGAGACGCTCACCTGAGCAGACAGAATATGACACCATCAAACATCAGTTTCTGTTTCAGCATGGTCACCACCTGTTTTAACATGGTCAGCACCTGTTTTAGCATGGTCACCACCTGTTTTAACATGGTCACCACGTGTTTTATTATGGTCACCACGTGTTTTAACATGGTCACCACCTGTTTAACATGGTCACCACCTGTTTTAACATGGTCAGCACCTGTTTTAACATGGTCACCACCTGTTTTAGCATGGTTACCACCTGTTTTAACATGGTCACCACCTGTTTTAACATGGTCACCACCTGTTTTAACATGGTCACCACCTGTTTTAACATGGTCACCACCTGTTTTAACATGGTCACCACCTGTTTAACATGGTCACCACCTGTTTTAACATGGTCACCACCTGTTTTAACATGGTCACCACCTGTTTTAACATGGTCACCACCTGTTTAACATGGTCACCACCTGTTTAACATGGTCACCACCTGTTTAACATGGTCAGCACCTGCATGGTCACCACCTGTTTTTACATGGTCACCACCAGTTTAACATGGTCACCACCTGTTTAACATGGTCAGCACCTGCATGGTCAGCACCTGTTTTAACATGGTCACCACCTGTTTTAACATGGTCACCACCTGTTTTAACATGGTCACCACCTGTTTTAACATGGTCACCACCTGTTTAACATGGTCACCACCTGTTTTAACATGGTCACCACCTGTTTTAACATGGTCACCACCTGTTTTTACATGGTCACCACCTGTTTTTACATGGTCACCACCTGTTTTAACATGGTCACCACCTGTTTTAACATGGTCACCATCTGTTTTAACATGGTCACCACCTGTTTTTACATGGTCACCACCTGTTTTTACATGGTCACCACCTGTTTTTACATGGTCACCACCTGTTTTAACATGGTCACCACCTGTTTTAACATGGTCACCACCTGTTTAACATGGTCACCACCTGTTTAACATGGTCACCACCTGTTTAACATGGTCAGCACCTGCATGGTCACCACCTGTTTTTACATGGTCACCACCAGTTTAACATGGTCACCACCTGTTTAACATGGTCAGCACCTGCATGGTCAGCACCTGTTTTAACATGGTCACCACCTGTTTTAACATGGTCACCACCTGTTTTAACATGGTCACCACCTGTTTTAACATGGTCACCACCTGTTTTTACATGGTCACCACCTGTTTTAACATGGTCACCACCTGTTTTAACATGGTCACCACCTGTTTAACATGGTCACCACCTGTTTAACATGGTCACCACCTGTTTAACATGGTCAGCACCTGCATGGTCACCACCTGTTTTTACATGGTCACCACCAGTTTAACATGGTCACCACCTGTTTAACATGGTCAGCACCTGCATGGTCAGCACCTGTTTTAACATGGTCACCACCTGTTTTAACATGGTCACCACCTGTTTTAACATGGTCACCACCTGTTTTAACATGGTCACCACCTGTTTAACATGGTCACCACCTGTTTTAACATGGTCACCACCTGTTTTAACATGGTCACCACCTGTTTTAACATGGTCACCACCTGTTTTTACATGGTCACCACCTGTTTTTACATGGTCACCACCTGTTTTAACATGGTCACCACCTGTTTTAACATGGTCACCATCTGTTTTAACATGGTCACCACCTGTTTTTACATGGTCACCACCTGTTTTTACATGGTCACCACCTGTTTTTACATGGTCACCACCTGTTTAACATGGTCACCACCTGTTTTAACATGGTCACCACCTGTTTAACATGGTCACCACCTGTTTAACATGGTCACCACCTGTTTTTACATGGTCACCACCTGTTTTTACATGGTCACCACCTGTTTAACATGGTCACCACCTGTTTTAACATGGTCACCACCTGTTTAACATGGTCACCACCTGTTTAACATGGTCACCACCTGTTTAACATGGTCAGCACCTGCATGGTCACCACCTGTTTTAACATGGTCACCACCTGTTTAACATGGTCACCACCTGTTTTTACATGGTCACCACCTGTTTTAACATGGTCACCACCTGTTTTTACATGGTCACCACCTGTTTTTACATGGTCACCACCTGTTTTTACATGGTCACCACCTGTTTAACATGGTCACCACCTGTTTAACATGGTCAGCACCTGCATGGTCACCACCTGTTTTTACATGGTCATCACCAGTTTAACATGGTCACCACCTGTTTAACATGGTCAGCACCTGCATGGTCAGCACCTGTTTTAACATGGTCACCACCTGTTTTAACATGGTCTGTTATTCTCTATAGATCCCTTTGGAGATTGACAACCAGGGTTTCCTGATGCCAAAACGACCAATCAAACTGAGGCTGGACCCCCGTAGCAACACCCCTAGCAACACCACCGCTACCACTCTGAAGAGTCCAACAATGTGACCGAATGCAGGAGCCCCCACCCTACTCTAGAGCCCCCACCCTACTCTAGAGCACCCCACCCTACTCTAGAGCCCCCCTAGAGCCCCCCACCCTACCCTAGAGCACACCACCCTACTCTAGAGCCCCCACCCTACCCTAGAGCCCCCCACCCTACCCTAGAGCACCCCACCCTACTCTAGAGCCCCCACCCTACCCTAGAGCCCCCCACCCTACCCTAGAGCCCCCCCCACCCTACCCTAGATCACCCCACGCTACCCTAGAGCACCCCACCCTACCCTAGAGCACCCCACCCCACCCTAGTGTCCCCCACCCTACCCTAGAGCCCCCCACCCTACCCTAGAGCACCCCACCCTACCCTAGAGCACCCCACCCCACCCTAGTGTCCCCCACCCCACCCTAGAGCCCCCCACCCTACCCTAGAGCCCCCCACCCTACCCTAGAGCCCCCCACCCTACCCTAGAGCGCCCCCCACCCTACCCTAGAGCACCCCACCCTTCCCTAGAGCCCCCCCTAGAGCCCCCCACCCTACCCTAGAGCCCCCCTAGAGGCCCCCACCCTACCCTAGAGCACCCCACCCTACTCTAGAGCCCCCCACCCTACCCTAGAGCACCCCACCCTACTCTAGAGCACCCTACCCTACCCGGGAGAACCCTACTATATACAGTGGGGCAAAAAAGTATTTAGTCAGCCACCAATTGTGCAAGTTCTCCCAATTAAAAAGATGAGAGGCCTGTAATTTTCATCATAGGTACACTTCAACTATGACAGACAAAATTAGGGAAAAAAATCCAGAAAATCACATTGTAGGATTTTTAATGAATTTATTTGCAAATTGTGGTGGAAAATAAGTATTTGATCACCTAGAAACAAGCAAGATTTCTGGCTCTCACAGACCTGTAACTTCTTCTTTAAGAGGCCCCCCCCCCTCCTCCACTCGTTACCTGTATTAATGGCACCTGTTTGAACTTGTTATCAGTATAAAATACACCTGTCCACAACCTCAATCAGTCACACACACACAATGAAATGTTCAGTTCAGTCAGTTCAATCAGAAATTACATTTAAAATGGCACATAACTGATAAAGCGCTGGGATTGAATCCTGGTCTCAGTCGTATGCTTGGTTTGAGTAGGACTCAGAAACCCATTTCCACCAGATAAAAGAGAGATAGTAATACTATGGCTGCATTGGAGGTACATGTCTTGTTAAAGTTAGAGACCAGGGGGTATTAAATCCATGGCATGATGTCATGTCTGGATCCTGGACACTGGTGGCTGGAGGCTTGAATTCTCCTAGAATGTAGAACTCTAGCTGGTGTTCTCTAGAACTGTACTCTCATTCTGTTCCTCTGGGTGTTCTGCTGTCCAGTCATTCCAAAATAGAATCTTTACTGTCTGTTGAGATGATCCCTGCAGCTGCTTGGTTTTAACTTTAATCATCACAAACCAATAAAATCATCACGCTAATGAACAAGGTCGTCTGTGTATTTTATTAGCATCCATAAGACAAAACATTATAGATGATTGTCTACTGTAGGCATGTTGGTTGATGCTCAGTGTTAAATTCTCATTTCTTCATCCCAACCAATCTCTTAATAAGAAAATTCACAAATCAACTTGATTGGACGCACACAACACAAGTTTACATACACTTCGGTTGGAGTCATTAAAACTAGTTTTTCAACCACTCCACAAATGTCTTGTTAACAAACTATAGTTTTGGCAAGTCGGTTAGGACATCTACTTTGTGCATGACCCAAGTCAAGTAATTTTAGAAGCTTCTGATAGGCTAACTGACATCATTTGAGTAAATTGGTGGTGTACCTGTGGATGTATTTCAAGGCCTGCCTTCAAACTCGGTGCCTCTTTGCTTGACATCAAAGAAATCAGCCAAGACCTCAGAAAAAACATTGTAGACCTCCACAAGTCTGGTTTATCCTTGGGAGCAATTTCCAAACACCTGAAGGTACCACGTTCATCTGTACAAACAATAGTATGCAAGTATAAACACCATGGGACTACTCAGCCGTCATACCGCTCAGGAAGGAGACACGTTCTGTGTCCTAGAGATGAACGTACTTTGGTGCGAAAAGTGCAAATCAATCCCAGAACAACAGCAAAGTACCATGTGAAGATGCTGGAGGAAACAGGTACAAAAGTATCTATATCCACAGTAAAACGAGTCCTATATCAACATAACCCTAAAGGCCGCTCTGCAAGGAAGAAGCCACTGCTCCAAAACCGCCATAAAAAAGCCAGACTACGGTTTGCAACTGCACATGGGGACAAAGATTGTACTTTTTGGAGAAATGTCCTCAGGTCTGATGAAACAAAAATAGAACTGTTTGGCCATAATGACCATCATTATGTTTGGCGGAAAAAGGGGGAGGCTTGCAAGCCAAAGAACACCATGCCAACCGTGAAGCACAGGGGTGGCAGCATCATGTTGTGGGGATGCTTTGCTGCAGGAGGGACTGGTGCACTTTACAAAATAGATGTGGGCATATTGAAGCAACATCTCAAGACATCAGTCACGAAGTTAAAGCTTCGTCGCAAATGGGTCTTCCAAATGGACAATGACCCCAAGCATACTTCCAAAGTTGTGACAAAATGGACAACAACGTCAAGCTGTTGGAGTGGTCATCACAAAGCCCTGAACTCAATCCCATAGAAAATGTGTGGGCAGATCTGAAAAAGCGTGTGCGAGTAAGGAGGCCCTCAAACCTGACTCAGTTACACCAGCTCTGTCAGGAGGAATGGGCCAAAATTCACCCAACTTATTGTGGAAAGCTTGTGGAAGGCTACCCGAAACGTTTGACGCAAGTTAGACAATTTATAGGTAATGCTACCAAATACTAATTGAGTGTATGTAAACTTCTGACCCACTGGGAATGTGATGAATGAAATACAAGCTGAAATAAATCATTCCCTCTACTATTATTCTGACATTTCTCATTCTTAAAATGAAGTGGTGATTCTAACAGACATAAAACATGTTTACTAGGATTAATTGTCAGGAATTATGAAAAACTGAGTTTAAATGTATTTGGCTAAGGTGTATGTATCCTTCCGACTTCAACTGTATATAAGGCTCAAATATTCATGTTTCAGGTGAGGTCTATGCACAGCAAGTCAATTAATTAATTAATTAACAGCTATTCTTGGCATATTTTTTAACGGTCTCCCAATTACATGGCTTTACTGTTTAATCCTAGTTTTCCCAACCTTGCAGATTTATTTCGGCTATACAGTTCCGGTCAAACGGCTAAAGGGACATTAATGCTCAGTTAGAGAACTGCTACGGACGGCTAAAGGGACATTAATGCTCAGTTAGAGAACTGCTACAGACGGCTAAAGGGACATTAATGCTCAGTTAGAGAAATGCTACGGATGGCTAAAGGGACATTAATGCTCAGTTAGAGAACTGCTACGGACGGCTAAAGGGACATTAATGCTCAGTTAGAGAACTGCTACGGACGGCTAAAGGGACATTAATGCTCAGTTAGAGAACTGCTACAGACGGCTAAAGGGACATTAATGCTCAGTTAGAGAACTGCTACAGACGGCTAAAGGGACATTAATGCTCAGTTAGAGAACTGCTACAGATGGCTAAAGGGACATTAATGCTCAGTTAGAGAACTGCTACAGATGGCTAAAGGGACATTAATGCTCAGTTAGAGAACTGCTACAGACGGCTAAAGGGACATTAATGCTCAGTTAGAGAACTGCTACAGACGGCTAAAGGGACATTAATGCTCAGTTAGAGAACTGCTACAGACGGCTAAAGGGACATTAATGCTCAGTTAGAGAACTGCTACAGACTGCTAAAGGGACATTAATGCTCAGAGAACTGCTACACGTTGTGTTTTGAATTGGCTGGTCCAGATAGTCTGTTTTGTCATTATTTTATACATGCTGTTGAAATGTCGCGGCTCTCTCGTCGGATAACGGGTACACACAGACACGCACTGAAGGGTCATTGCGATTATGAATTATATATAACATTTTCTGGGTGTCAATCTGGGCCGGTTATAGGCTACTTTGTTTAATAGAGGAACCGCAAAAAAAATTTGAAGTATCGGTAAGGCGCTCTGGACAGCTCCGGCCCAAGTCAAGCACTCTCCATATATAACGATAGGAGCGTTTATTTCAAAGAGCGCTCCATAAGTCACGCCCCAGTGGGCGGAGCTAGGCACGTTGCAGTGGGACACCTTTTAATATGGTGAAGAGCCTCTCATTTTAACAATGGGTCCGCCGTGGTTCTGTGTTGCCTTAGTTATGGTAATATATTTGAGACCAGTGTGTTGCGGTTAATTTCGTCTTTGACTTCACTGTATCTCTCAGTAGTTAATAGGGAAACAACGAGTCCCACAGACAGGTCGCAATAGAACATACCAGAAGAGGGCATCGTTTACTAGCTAAATTATTGGGATCATTTGGTTATGACCAGTGTTTGGAATACTTTAAACTCGTTGACAAAACAGACCATTGGACGCCTTTTTCAGACGGATATTTATTTGTCAAAGGTCCGCGGTGGGATCAGTGTAAACTATGCGATTAAATCGGAGACAGGTTTAAAGCAGGTGAATGTCTTCTATTCATTTACTGGCAGCCATATAACAGCCAGGGGAAACCAATTGTTCTGACTGACATTAAATGCTCAGTTAGAGAACTGCTACACGTTGTGTTTTGAGTTGGCTAGTCCAGATAGTCTGTGTTATGTCATTATTTTATACATTGCTGCTGAAAGGTCGCGGCTCTCTCGTCGGATAACGGGCACACACAGACGCGCACTGAAGGGTCATTGCGGTAATGAGTTATATATAATATTTTCTGGGTGTCAATCTGGACCGGTTATAGGTTAGCAGCCATATAACAGCCAGGGAAACCAATTGTTCTGACTTTATGATAGAACATTCACAATGTTCTGCCTTGACTGTGGCGATCTTTACCCGAATTGTTAGGATTTTCTTGTGCTCACAGGAACACAAGTTAAATAAATGGTGTTTTATTTTTAAAGAGATGAGCCTGGTTTAGAATAGAACATTCCGTTTTCTGCCTGAGTGTGGCGCTGTCTATTGCATTTTTTTTCTGGATTATTTTGTGACCGGGAACAAAACTACTTATTTCACTCAACTAGAGATTGAAATAAATGGTGTTTCTTTAAAAGAAAGATGCGCCTAGTTGACATGGAATGATTCCTCACCTTATTCTCATTTTCGTTATCTATGGTTGTTGGTTATTTAGCAGGCAATAAAAAGTGAAAACTGAACTAGATTTAAATAAATTGTGTTTCTTTGAAAAGATGGACCTGGGTTGACATGAACATTACATTTAGGGGAAATAGATCCTCAGACACAGAGGCTGATTATCATTCGGGCAATCATCTCGTTTTATTTACATTTCTGGTTGCCATGGTAAACACAAACACAGGAGGACCTTGGAATGCTTCCTGAATTCACCCAGTAAAGTAACATAAGTAGTTCTACAGTATCACAGCCAGGTCCAACAGGTGCAGTAGTCCTACAGTATCACAGCCAGGCCCAACAGGTGCAGTAGTCCTACAGTATCCCAGCCAGGTGCAGTAGTCCTACAGTATCCCAGCCAGGTGCAGTAGTCCTACAGTATCCCAGCCAGGTGCAGTAGTCCTACAGTATCCCAGCCAGGTGCAGTAGTCCTACAGTATCCCAGCCAGGTGCAGTAGTCCTACAGTATCGCAGCCAGGTCCAAGCAGGTGCAGTAGTCCTACAGTATGACAGCCATGCCCAACAGGTGCAGTAGTCCTACAGTATCACAGCCAGGTCCAACAGGTGCAGTAGTCCTACAGTATCACAGCCAGGCCGTAGTCCTACTGCACCTGTTTTAGACCAGGACCCACAGGGCAATAAATATAGTTTAGGGGCAGATTCATGTAATCTTGTCATCAGGAGATTTCATTGGCTATTTACTCATTCTCTCATTAGCTAAATTCTCATTCTTAACAATTAGCTAAAATATAGATCAACGAGAACACTACTGTTATTCCCCACAGAACACTACTGTTATTCCCCACAGAACACTACTGTTATTCCCCACAGAACACTACTGTTATCTGTTTTCCTATTTATACTGCCATTTATATCTGTTTTCCTGTTTATACTGCCATTTATATCTGTTTTCCTGTTTATACTGCCATTTATATCTGTTTTCCTGTTTATACTGCCATTTATATCTGTTTTCCTGTTTATACTGCCATTTATATCTGTTTTCCTGTTTATACTGCCATTTATATCTGTTTTCCTATTTATACTGCCATTTATATCTGATTTCCTGTTTATACAGCCATTTATATCTGTCTTCCTGTTTATACTGCCATTTATATCTGTTTTCCTGTTTATACTGCCATTTCTATCTGTTTTCCTGTTTATACTGCCATTTATATCTGTTTTCCTATTTATACTGTCATTTAAATCTGTCTCCAAACAGTGAAATCGTGAATACAACAGGTGTAGTAGACCTCACAGTGAAATGCTGAATACAACAGGTGTAGTAGACCTTACAGTGAAATGCTGAATACAACAGGTGTAGTAGACCTCACAGTGAAATGCTCAATACAACAGGTGTAGTAGACCTCACAGTGAAATGCTGAATACAACAGGTGTAGTAGACCTCACAGTGAAATGCTGAATACAACAGGTGTAGTAGACCTCACAGTGAAATGATGAATACAACAGGTGTAGTAGACCTCACAGGGAAATGCTGAATACAACAGGTGTAGTAGACCTCACAGTGAAATGCTGAATACAACAGGTGTAGTAGACCTTACAGTGAAATGCTGAATACAACAGGTTTAGTAGACCTCACAGTGAAATGCTGAATACAACAGGTGTAGTAGACCTCACAGTGAAATGCTGAATACAACAGGTGTAGGTAGACCTCACAGTGAAATGCTGAATACAACAGGTGTAGTAGACCTTACAGTGAAATGCTGAATACAACAGGTGTAGTAGACCTCACAGTGAAATGCTGAATACAACAGGTGTAGTAGACCTCACAGTGAAATGCTGAATACAACAGGTGTAGTAGACCTCACAGTGAAATGCTGAATACAACAGGTGTAGTAGACCTCACAGTGAAATGCTGAATACAACAGGTGTAGTAGACCTCACAGTGAAATGCTGAATACAACAGGTGTAGTAGACCTTACAGTGAAATGCTGAATACAACAGGTGTAGTAGACCTTACAGTGAAATGCTGAATACAACAGGTGTAGTAGACTTGACAGTGAAATGCTCAATACAACAGGTGTAGTAGACCTCACAGTGAAATGCTGAATACAACAGGTGTAGTAGACCTCACAGTGAAATGCTCAATACAACAGGTGTAGTAGACCTCACAGTTAAATCCTGAATACAACAGGTGTAGTAGACCTCACAGTGAAATGCTGAATACAACAGGTGTAGTAGACCTTACAGTGAAATGCTGAATACAACAGGTGTAGTATCAATCAAATCAATCAAATGTATTTATAAAGCCCTTCTTACATCAGCTGATGTCACAAAGTGCTGTACAGAAACCCAGCCTAAAACCCCAAACAGCAAGCAATGCAGGTGTAGAAGCACGGTGGCTAGGAAAAACTCCCTAGAAAGGCCAGAACCTAGGAAGAAACCTAAAGAGGAACCAGACTATGAGGAGTGGTCAGTCTTCTTCTGGCTGTGCCGGGTGGATATTATAACAGAACATGGCCAAGATGTTCAAATGTTCATAGATTACCAGCAGGGTCAAATAATAATAATCACAGTGGTTGTAGAGGGTGCAACAGGTCAGCACCTCATGAGTAAATGTCAGACCTTACAGTGAAATGTCAGACCTTACAGTGAAATGCTGAATACAACAGGTGTAGTAGACCTTACAGTGAAATGCTGAATACAACAGGTGTAGTAGACCTCACAGTGAAATGTTGAATACAACAGGTGTAGTAGACCTCACAGTGAAATGCTGACAACAACAGGTGTAGTAGACCTCACAGTGAAATCCTCAATACAACATGTGTAGTAGACCTTACAGTGAAATGCTGAATACAACAGGTGTAGTAGACCTCACAGTGAAATCCTCAATACAACAGGTGTAGTAGACCTCACAGTGAAATCCTCAATACAACATGTGTAGTAGACCTCACAGTGAAATGCTGACTTACAGGCTCTAACCAACAGTGCGAGAAAAAAAGGTAGGTGTGTGTGTGTGTGTGTGTGTGTGTGTGTGTGTGTGTGTGTGTGTGTGTGTGTGTGTGTGTGTGTGTGTGTGTGTGTGTGTGTGTGTGTGTGTGTGTGTGTGTGTGTGTGTGTGTGTGTGTGTGTGTAAGTAAAGAAATGAAAACAACTGGACATTTGTAGCTGAAGTTTTGTATTCAAGGGTTTGGAGCACCTATCCACTTTCAGATTAGGGTTTGGAGCACCTATCCACTTTCAGAGTCGGGTTTGGAGCACCTATCCACTTTCAGAGTTGGGTTTGGAGCACCTATCCACTTTCAGATTAGGGTTTGGAGCACCTATCCACTTTCAGAGTTGGGTTTGGAGCACCTATCCACTTTCAGATTTGTAAATATGTCTATAATTTTCTCTCATGAGTTTTGTGCTAAAGTCTAATGACTTTTGTATTTTGTAGCTGTTTCTCAGCAGTTTGTCATTTTGTTACAGTGTTCGTGTCAGGAGTTATCCAAATTTGCTCTTGACAATCTACAAGGTTATGCAGGTGAACAGCCCTACGGTGGTGGTCTGGTTATGGAATGGACAGGCATAGGTTATGCAGGTGAACAGCCCTACGGTGGTGGTCTGGTTATGGAATGGACAGGCATAGGTTATGCAGGTGAACAGCCCTACGGTGGTGGTCTGGTTATGGAATGGACAGGCATAGGTTATGCAGGTGAACAGCCCTACGGTGGTGGTCTGGTTATGGAATGGACAGGCATAGGTTATGCAGGTAAACAGCCCTAAGGTGGTGGTCTGGTTATGGAATGGACAGGCACAGGTTATGCAGGTGAACAGCCCTAAGGTGGTGGTCTGGTTATGGAATGGACAGGCATAGGTTATGCAGGTGAACAGCCCTAAGGTGGTGGTCTGGTTATGGAATGGACAGGCATACGCTACACAATTACATTTTATCGATGGCAATTTTGAAATGCATAGAGATACCGTGACGAGATCCTGAGGCCCGTTGTCATGCCATTCATCCGCAGCCATCACCTCATGTTTCGGCATGATAATGCAATGTCGCAAGGATCTGTACACAATTCCTGGAAACTGTTCCCAGTTCTTCCATGGCCTGCATTACTCACCAGACATGTCACCCATTGAGCATGTTTGGGATGCTCTGGATCTATGTGTACGACAGAGTGTTCCAGTTCCCGCCAATATCCAGCAACTTCAACCACAGCCATTTGAAGAGGAGTGGAACAACATTCCACAAGCCACAATCAACAGATCAACTCTATGTGAAGGAGATGTTTCACGCTGCACGAGGCAAACGGTGGTCACACCAGACAGACTGGTTTTCTGATCCACTATACACAAATAATAATACATTTATTCCCAGTCATGTGAAATCCATAGATTAGGGCCTAATTTATTTATTTCAATTGACTGATTTCCTGATATGAACTGTAACTCAGTAAAATCTTATTGTTACATAACACATTTATATTTTTGTTCAGTGTAAGTATAAAAGCTAAATTTGTTTTCATTTATTTTTTTGTTAAAGCATGAAAAGGTATAATGAGATACTATCTTACTGTGGTGTGTGAAGAATCCAATACGTTACCTTGTCTGTGGCACAAATCACACTATTGTGGAAGCACCTCCTCTAGCAGTATGAATGAGGCTGTCTTCCACCCATGCTCTACCAAGGGTTTTCCCAGCACCACAAGGCCTCTTCCACCCATGCTCTACCAAGGGTTTTCCCAGCACCACAAGGCCTCTTCCACCCATGCTCTACCAAGGGTTTTCCCAGCACCATTGTGGAAGCACCTCCTCTAGCAGTATGAATGAGGCTGTTTGAGAAGGTTTTGAATCCTAAGCAACCTGCCTTACACATTGTTTTAAAGTACAATAGACCAACATAGCTACTGTTATAGGTCAAAAAGCTGTGGTGCTGGGAAAACCCTTGGTAGAGCATGGGTGGAAGAGGCATTTGTAATGCGCATGTTCATTTCCTATCTTCAGTCCATTCTCACTTAAAACTGAGTTTTTGTTTTGTTTTTAATCACACACACACACACACACACACACACACACACACACACACACACACACACACACACACACACACACACACACACACACACACACACACACACACACACACACACACACACATTTTTTTGATTGATCAATACATATTTATAATTTATTCAGTTAAGCCTAATTGTAGTGTTAAGACTGGGTCATTACGTAGGTTTCGTTTCCGATCCCAGTACCGCCCTCGTGTGGATGTAAATACACAACGCTGCCCTTACAACCACAACAAACAAATATTAGTTTTGAAACTGCAGTAACATCAGTCAACTGTGTTATTTTGGATGCAGTAAAATTACTCTATTTTAATTTTAATTTTTTATTTTTTAAACAGTGCTATTTTGTACGCAGTATTTGTAACATACAGCTGTTAAAGACTTTAAATGCAGTTAAATTGCACTGACTGCAATCTTTTTTTTCCCGTTAGGGTGGTAACTCGCCTGGTCCCATTCCAAACTACTGATCCACTCTCCACACTTTCCAGTTCTCTTGTACTTTCTGCATTTATAAACACAGTGTAGAGAGAATCTCTGGTCACCAAAGTTCATCTCCTTCACACAGAGAAAAGTTCACCTTCATATTACGAACAAACAGTCGGGGAAAGCAGTGACCAAAACAAGTCATCTGCTCAAATTAAAAACATTTCTCATTCTGGCCCGGAACCAATGCACGTGTCGTCCGGTTCCTGGAAACGAGCATTTATAACCCTCTCCCGTCCAAAGCCTCCTTTTCCCGTTTAGAAACAAACAAATAAGACAAAAACAATTAATCTTAAGATAATATTGTTAAATAAGATTACAATATGCCTAACTTCTTCAATAATAATAATAGCCATCCCGGTCTTGAACAATGCCACAAATAAATAGGGCTCGTGGGTTATAGGATGGGGGTGTAATATACTGAGCAGCAAACAGTGTGATGTTTACCACTTCTCTTATCGGTGTTATTGGATTGAGGGTCGAGACAACTTTTTCGAAACTAAAGCCATTTCCGGATTCACACTCCCCGCGTTCACGCCGGGTTTTCGCCGCGGCCAGAATCCATGTTGTTTCTGTCTCTCTCCCACAGCGACGGAGCTCGTGAGCGGCCCGTCCAATAACCCTTCGCGTTACTGGGACCTGTGTGTCTGAGAGTCGAGAGTGTGTTTGTATTCAACCCCCCCAAAAAAGAAGATGGCAGACTTTCGGGACGACACCGGAGCTCGAGCCCTACTGGCCTTGCAATCTGCCCCGTGCAGCCCTGTTCGAGTCGGGGTGACCTCACCCGCATACCCTCCCAATTTCACCTTCTCGGGCTCTTCGGTGCTGAGTCGGGGCTGCGCGATGCCTCCTCGCCTCGCGTCTCCTCCTCGGGCCCTGGCCAGGCTCGAAGGCCGGGACTTTGATTTCGTCATGAGGCAGCGGACAGTGACCGTAGGCCGTAACTCGTCGCACGGCTCCGTGGATATAAACATGGGTCACTCGAGCTTCATCTCTCGGCGGCACCTCCAGATCACCTTCGAGGAGCCGTGCGGGTTTTCGCTGCGCTGCCTCGGGAAGAACGGCGTCTTCGTGGACGGCGTGTTTCAGAGGAGAGGCGCGCCTCCCTGCAGCTGCCCCGGGAGTAAGTACCTGCCACAAGTCACATTTTTCAGCTGCCTACTGTAAAGTTAGCAACATTAGCATGCTAGTTATGTTAATTAAAGCAAACTTTTTGTTGGACTTGTTAATTAATAAACAAACACCTGCCACGATTCACATTTTTTTAGCTGTAAGTTAGAAAGTTAAGACCACTAGTCAAAGTTGTCTACTCTATGCATTAGCCATTCGCATTGAAAACCCGATATTGTAAAAAAAATATATATATATATATATAGACACAGTCTCTTAACTTGGTTTAAAACTACATTGGGAAGATACGAGCTGTTTAGCTAAAGTGAATCCATTGCAGTCTTCTGGTCTTTAGGAGACTGCGCAGCTAAACGGAAACATTTTAGAGTTACTTTGTGGTTTTTGACGGACGGTGGTGGCGACATTGTGTCCCGTAAACACAGAATGTAAACAGTCTCAAGTCAGCATGACGGCTATTCACTATCAAACCTACGTTTATTGGTCGCGTAACACAGATCTGCAGGTGCAGTATACGTGTGTTTCTAGCTCCCAACACTAATACCTATCAAGTAAATACAGAAAAATACACACATTATCCCCCCCCCCCAAAAAAATATATATATCTATATATATATAGATAGATAGACAGACAAAACACACTAATCCACTCATTTGAAGGGGTTTAATATATACATTAATAATACATGGCCAAAAGTATGTGGACAACCCTTCAAATTAGTGGATTTGTTTATTTCAGCCGCACCCGTTGCCGACAGCTGTATATAATCAAACACACTGCCATGCAATCTCCATAGACAAACATTAACAGTAGAATGGCCTTAGTGAAGAGCTCAGTGACTTTCAACGTCATAGGATGCCCCCTTTCCAACCAAGTCAGGTTGTAAATTGTCTGCCTTTCTAGAGCTGCCCCCCGGTCAACTATAAGTGCTGTTATTGTGAAGTGGAAACGTCTAGGAGCAACAACGGCTCAGCCTCGAAGTGGTAGGACACGCCATTTTTAAATGTTATTTATTTAATCTTTCAACTAGGCAAGTCAATTAAGAACAAATTCTTATTTACAATGACTGCCAAACCCTAACCTGGACAACTCTGGGTCGATTGTGCACCGTCCTATGGGACTCCAAACACAACTGGTTGTGATACAGCCTGGAATCAAACCAGGGTCTGTAGTGACACCTCTAGCGCTGAGATGCAGTGCCTTAGACCGCTGCGCCACCCGGGAGCCCGAGATCACAGGAAGGAATCGAACCAGGGTCTGTAGTGACAACTCTAGCCCAAGCTCACAGGAAGGAATCGAACCAGGGTCTGTAGTGACACCTCGAGCCCAAGCTCACAGGAAGGAATCGAACCAGGGTCTGTAGTGACACCTAGCCCAAGCTCACAGGAAGGAATCAAACCAGGGTCTGTAGTGACACCTCTAGCCCAAGCTCACAGGAAGGAATCGAACCAGGGTCTGTAGTGACACCTCGAGCCCAATCTCACAGGAAGGAATCGAACCAGGGTCTGTAGTGACGCCTCTAGCCCAAGCTCACAGGAAGGAAACGAACCAGGGTCTGTAGTGACACCCCGAGCCCAAGCTCACAGGAAGGAATCGAACCAGGGTCTGTAGTGACACCCCGAGCCCAAGCTCACAGGAAGGAATCGAACCAGGGTCTGTAGTGAAGGGGCCCGCTGAAGCATTTTTCGTTGTTGTCGTCTGTCCTCCGTTGCAACACTCACTACAGACTCCAAACTGCCTCTGGAAGCAACGTCAGCACAATAACTATTGATCGAGAGCTTCATGAAAATGGGTTTCCGTGACTGAGCAGCCGCGCACACAAGCCCAAGATCACCGTTGCCGCAGCGTCAAGCCGTCAGCTGATCACACAGATGACAATACTGTTGCTTTGTTTTTTGTTTTGTTTTTGTAATGAGGAATAGGATTCTTAATTCTATGATGTCATCTCCAATCATCCAATGGGATCTCATCAATTAGAGATGTATCTCCTCCTTTTCCCAGTCACACACACATTTTGAAAGGAGAACAAGGGATAGCTCCTGTTTTCTTACCCAGGTATGTGGATGTTTAAAGAAATTAAGTGTGAGGCAGGTACAGCTGTCAATGGAACTATTTGTGTGTGTGTGTGTGTGTGTGTGTGTGTGTGTGTAAAAGTCTGTCTGTCTCTGTCTATATACTAACCTGCTGCCACCAACTGAAAAACTTAGTGGCACCAGTATCACCAGGGGAAAATGTTAGTCTGGAGGCCTGTTACCACAGGTGTAACCAGGTGTGTTAAAAGGTTCCGCCCCTTAATAAAAAAAACATATTAAAAAAAAAACATACCCAAAAACTAACTATCCTGAAGCAAGAATATGCATATTCTTGATACTATTTGAAAGGAAACACTGAAGTTTGTGGAAATGTTAAATGAATGTAGGAGAATGTAACTCGTTAGATCTGGTAAAAGATAATACATTTCCTGATTTAACTTTGGACTTTAGCCGCAATTTAGATTTTGGCCACTAGTTGGCAGCCGTGTACGTGCAAAGTTTTAGCCTGATCCAATGAACCATTGCATTTCTGTGCAAGATATTGTATCAAGACTACCCAAATGTGCCTAATTGGTTTATCAATACATTTTCAAGTTCATAACTGTGTGCTCTCCTCAAACAATAGCATGGTATTAGTTCACTGTAACAGCTACTGTAAATTGGACAGTGCAGTTAGATTAACAATAATTTAGGCATTCTGCCAATATCAGATATGTCTACGTCCTGGGAAATGTTCTTGTTACTTACAACCTCAGGCTAATGTGATTAGCCTACGTTAGCTCAACCGTCCCGCGGAGGGACCCACCGATTCTGTTGAGGTTTTAAACTTATTGCTGGGTTGGAACTAAAGCCTGCACTACCAGGAAGTAGGAAGTGTTTTACTGAAGAGATGTCTAGTAACTCTAAGATATACTAAAAAAACACCTCCGTCCGTCTTCCTCCCGATCTCCTCTTCCCTCTCCTCATCTTCCCTCGCCTCCTCTTCCCTCGCCTCCTCTTCCCTCGCTTCCCTCCTCTTCCTCGCCTCCTCTTCCCTCGCCTCTCTTCCCTTCCCTCGCCTCCTCTTCCCTCGCCTCCTCTTCCCTCGCCTCCTCTTCCCTCGCCTCCTCTTCCCCCCTCGCCTCCTCTTCCCCCCTCGCCTCCTCTTCCTCTCTACCTCTCCTCCTAGATGTGTGTTCAGGTTCCCCAGTACAGTGATCAAAATCCAGTTCTCCTCTCTGTTGTCTGGGGAGGAGTCGAGAGAGGAGGAGCAGCGGTCTCCCCCGCCCCGCCTCACCCTCCTCCCACACATCTCCCCCCTCAAGATCAGCATTCCCACAATGCACCACGAGGACCTGCGACACCTGGTCAGCCCGCTGCCCTCTCCGACAGGGACCCTCAGGTGAGGAGACACACCAACACATGTCTGCTCTCACACACACTCACTCACTCACTCACTCACTCACGTTCAGAATCTCTGAATTTGCTTTAGTGGAGGCTCGTGCCATGACACCATAATTCGGGGGAATTTCAGATTGTCCCTGATTTGTCTAGTTTTTATTTTGGTGACTGTTAGTTCTCAAACAACATGATCTTATTTCAATATATAGCTCTATCTTTTATTTCAAGATAGAGCTCTATCTTTTATTTCAATTATATAGCTCTATCTTTTATTTCAATTATATAGCTCTATCTTTTAGTTCAAGATAGAACTCTATCTTTTAGTTCAAGATAGAACTCTATCTTTTAGTTCAAGATAGAACTCTATCTTTTAGTTCAAGATAGAGCTCTATCTTTTAGTTCAAGATAGAGCTCTATCTTTTATTTCAATTATATAGCTCTATCTTTTATTTCAATTATATAGCTCTATCTTTTAGTTCAAGATAGAGCTCTATCTTTTAGTTCAAGATAGAGCTCTATTTTTTAGTTCAAGATAGAATCTTTTAGTTCAAGATAGAGCTCTATCTTTTAGTTCAAGATAGAAAATACTTTTATATCTGGGTTTTAGTCGTTTTAATTTTACAATAAAAACATTTATCCGTTCTGAAAAATTATATCATTTTATTATTATTATTATTATTATTATTATCTTCTTTACTGTTTGGACATAGGTGCCTGAAAACACTCGAACAATACTTTGAATCAGAATAAAAAACCTGGAAAGAGGAAGTATTCTAGCATTATTCCCTGTGTGTCTGTCTCCCCCTGGTGGTGTGTGTGTTGTCCTGCACCACGTGGGCCATCCGGTGTCATAGTATGTGTACACAAGCCATATATGGCACGGCAGCCGCTAGCAGGCTCCTGATTGGTCCAACCCCAGGTTTTTTGTTTTTTTGCCTCAACTTGTGTTTTTTTTTTCTCCTGCTCTCCACTCACTGGTTTCCTTTTCAGAGCTCCCCCTTAGGCCCCACACACACACACACACACACACACACACACACACACACACACACACACACACACACACACACACACACACACACACACACACACACACACACACACACACACACACACTCCCCCACACACACATACACACTCCCCCACACACACATACACACTCCCACACACACACACACACACTCCCACACACACACACACACACACACACACACACACACACACACACACACACACACACACACACACACACACACACACACACACACACACACACACACACTCACCCATACACACACACACACACACACTCCCCCACACACACACACACACACACACTCCCCATACACACACTCCCCACACACTCCCCCCCACACACACACTCCCCCACACACACACACACACACACACACTCCCCCATACACACACACTCCCCCATACACACACACACACTCCCCATACACACACACATACACACACACTCCCCATACACACACACTCCCCATACACACACACTCCCCATACACACACACTCCCCATACACACACACTCACCCATACACACACACTCCCCCATACACACACACACACACACACACACTCACCCATACACACTCACCCCCACACACTCCCCCTCACACACACACCACTCCCACACACACACTCCCCCATACACACACACACACCCCTTCCCTCGCTCCTATCACACTGTGGCCTTTTTCAGGCTTGCTACTTTAGCTACTGTAACACTCCCCCACAACAATTCACACACACTAACACACACACACTAACACACACACACTAACACACACACACACACACTAACACACACACACACTAACACACTCCCAAAACAAAAACATTGGACCTTCACATGGTAACACGAGCCACTGATCTAGTTGGACAAGTTTATACTGTGTGTGTTTATATTCTCCCCAAACCTCCCCCTCTCCTTGGCAGTTCTCGTGCTGACACTGTTGGGGGGGGGGGGGGGAGACAGAGAAGAGGAGGGATGTGTAGGGAGAGAAGGGGGTGGAGTGTTGTCGTTTGTAGCAAAAGTAAGGTGCTGAAAAAAGACAGATTTATTACAAAATACATGAGTGAAAGAAAAGGTTGTGAGGTTAATGACAGGGGTTACTACCATGTTAATTACAACTATCTATTTCTCTATTTCTACAGTTGGTTAATGACAGGGGTTACTACCATGTTAATTACAACTATCTATTTCTCTATTTCTACAGTTGGTTAATGACAAGGGTTACTACCATGTTAATTACAACTATCTATTTCTACAGTTGGTTAATGACAGGGGTTACTACCATGTTAATTACAACTATCTATTTCTACAGTTGGTTAATGACAGGGGTTACTACCATGTTAATTACAACTATCTATTTCTACAGTTGGTTAATGACAGGGGTTACTACCATGTTAATTACAACTATCTATTTCTACAGTTGGTTAATGACAGGGGTTACTACCATGTTAATTACAACTATCTATTTCTACAGTTGGTTAATGACAGGGGTTACTACCATGTTAATTACAACTATCTATTTCTACAGTTGGTTAATGACAAGGGTTACTACCATGTTAATTACAACTATCTATTTCTACAGTTGGTTAATGACAGGGGTTACTACCATGTTAATTACAACTATCTATTTCTACAGTTGGTTAATGACAGGGGTTACTACCATGTTAATTACAACTATCTATTTCTACAGTTGGTTAATGACAGGGGTTACTACCATGTTAATTACAACTATCTATTTCTACAGTTGGTTAATGACAGGGGTTACTACCATGTTAATTACAACTATCTATTTCTACAGTTGGTTAATGACAGGGGTTACTACCATGTTAATTACAACTATCTATGTTAATTTCTATTTCTACAGTTGGTTAATGACAGGGGTTACTACCATGTTAATTACAATCTATCTATTTCTACAGTTGGTTAATGACAGGGGTTACTACCATGTTAATTACAACTATCTATTTCTCTATTTCTACAGTTGGTTAATGACAGGGGTTACTACCATGTTAATTACAACTATCTATTTCTACAGTTGGTTAATGACAGGGGTTACTACCATGTTAATTACAACTATCTATTTCTATTTCTACAGTTGGTTAATGACAGGGGTTACTACCATGTTAATTACAACTATCTATTTCTACAGTTGGTTAATGACAGGGGTTACTACCATGTTAATTACAACTATCTATTTTTCTACAGTTGGTTAATGACAGGGGTTACTACCATGTTAATTACAACTATCTATTTCTACAGTTGGTTAATGACAGGGGTTACTACCATGTTAATTACAACTATCTATTTCTACAGTTGGTTAATGACAGGGGTTACTACCATGTTAATTACAACTATCTATTTCTACAGTTGGTTAATGACAGGGGTTACTACCATGTTAATTACAACTATCTATTTCTACAGTTGGTTAATGACAGGGGTTACTACCATGTTAATTACAACTATCTATTTCTACAGTTGGTTAATGACAGGGGTTACTACCATGTTAATTACAACTATCTATTTCTACAGTTGGTTAATGACAGGGGTTACTACCATGTTAATTACAACTATCTATTTCTACAGTTGGTTAATGACAGGGGTTACTACCATGTTAATTACAACTATCTATTTCTACAGTTGGTTAATGACAGGGGTTACTACCATGTTAATTACAACTATCTATTTCTACAGTTGGTTAATGACAGGGGTTACTACCATGTTAATTACAACTATCTATTTCTACAGTTGGTTAATGACAGGGGTTACTACCATGTTAATTACAACTATCTATTTCTACAGTTGGTTAATGACAGGGGTTACTACCATGTTAATTACAACTATCTATTTCTACAGTTGGTTAATGACAGGGGTTACTACCATGTTAATTACAACTATCTATTTCTACAGTTGGTTAATGACAGGGGTTACTACCATGTTAATTACAACTATCTATTTCTACAGTTGGTTAATGACAGGGGTTACTACCATGTTAATTACAACTATCTATTTCTACAACTATCTAGTTGGTTAATGACAGGGGTTACTACCATGTTAATTACAACTATCTATTTCTACAGTTGGTTAATGACAGGGTTACTACCATGTTAATTACAACTATCTATTTTCTATTTCTACAGTTGGTTAATGACAGGGGTTACTACCATGTTAATTACAACTATCTATTTCTACAGTTGGTTAATGACAGGGGTTACTACCATGTTAATTACAACTATCTATTTCTCTATTTCTACAGTTGGTTAATGACAGGGGTTACTACCATGTTAATTACAACTATCTATTTTCTATTTCTACAGTTGGTTAATGACAGGGTTACTACCATGTTAATTACAACTATCTATTTCTCTATTTCTACAGTTGGTTGGTTAATGTTAATTACAACTATCTACTATTTCTACAGTTGGTTAATGGGGTTACTACCATGTTAATTACAACTATCTATTTCTCTATTTCTACAGTTGGTTAATGACAGGGGTTACTACCATGTTAATTACAACTATCTATTTCTCTATTTCTACAGTTGGTTAATGACAGGGGTTACTACCATGTTAATTACAACTATCTAGTTCTCTATTTCTACAGTTGGTTAATGACAAGGGTTACTACCATGTTAATTACAACTATCTAGTTCTCTATTTCTACAGTTGGTTAATGACAAGGGTTACTACCATGTTAATTACAACTATCTAGTTCTCTATTTCTACAGTTGGTTAATGACAGTTAATTACAACTATCTATTTCTCAGTTGGTTAATGACAAGGTTACTACCATGTTAATTACAACTATCTATTTCTACAGTTGGTTAATGACAGGGGTTACTACCATGTTAATTACAACTATCTATTTCTACAGTTGGTTAATGACAGGGGTTACTACCATGTTAATTACAACTATCTATTTCTACAGTTGGTTAATGACAGGGGTTACTACCATGTTAATTACAACTATCTATTTCTACAGTTGGTTAATGACTGGGGTTACTACCATGTTAATTACAACTATCTATTTCTACAGTTGGTTAATGACAGGGGTTACTACCATGTTAATTACAACTATCTATTTCTACAGTTGGTTAATGACAGGGGTTACTACCATGTTAATTACAACTATCTATTTCTACAGTTGGTTAATGACAGGGGTTACTACCATGTTAATTACAACTATCTATTTCTACAGTTGGTTAATGACAGGGGTTACTACCATGTTAATTACAACTATCTATTTCTACAGTTGGTTAATGACAGTTGGTTAATGGGGTTACTACCATGTTAATTACAACTATCTATTTCTACAGTTGGTTAATGACAGGGGTTACTACCATGTTAATTACAACTATCTATTTCTACAGTTGGTTAATGACAGGGGTTACTACCATGTTAATTACAACTATCTATTTCTACAGTTGGTTAATGACAGGGGTTACTACCATGTTAATTACAACTATCTATTTCTACAGTTGGTTAATGACAGGGGTTACTACCATGTTAATTACAACTATCTATTTCTCTATTTCTACAGTTGGTTAATGACAGGGGTTACTACCATGTTAATTACAACTATCTATTTCTACAGTTGGTTAATGACAGGGGTTACTACCATGTTAATTACAACTATCTATTTCTCTATTTCTACAGTTGGTTAATGACAGGGGTTACTACCATGTTAATTACAACTATCTATCTATTTCTACAGTTGGTTAATGACAGGGGTTACTACCATGTTAATTACAACTATCTATTTCTACAGTTGGTTAATGACTGGGGTTACTACCATGTTAATTACAACTATCTATTTCTACAGTTGGTTAATGACAGGGGTTACTACCATGTTAATTACAACTATCTATTTCTACAGTTGGTTAATGACAGGGGTTACTACCATGTTAATTACAACTATCTATTTCTACAGTTGGTTAATGACAGGGGTTACTACCATGTTAATTACAACTATCTATTTCTCTATTTCTACAGTTGGTTAATGACAGGGGTTACTACCATGTTAATTACAACTATCTATGTTTCTATCTATTTCTACAGTTGGTTAATGACAGGGGTTACTACCATGTTAATTACAACTATCTATTTCTCTATTTCTACAGTTGGTTAATGACAGGGGTTACTACCATGTTAATTACAACTATCTATTTCTCTATTTCTACAGTTGGTTAATGACAGGGGTTACTACCATGTTAATTACAACTATCTATTTCTACAGTTGGTTAATGACAGGGTTACTACCATGTTAATTACAACTATCTATTTCTCTATTTCTACAGTTGGTTAATGACAGGGGTTACTACCATGTTAATTACAACTATCTATCTATTTCTACAGTTGGTTAATGACAGGGGTTACTACCATGTTAATTACAACTATCTAGTTTCTCTATTTCTACAGTTGGTTAATGACAAGGGTTACTACCATGTTAATTACAACTATCTAGTTCTCTATTTCTACAGTTGGTTAATGACAAGGGTTACTACCATGTTAATTACAACTATCTAGTTCTCTATTTCTACAGTTGGTTAATGACAAGGGTTACTACCATGTTAATTACAACTATCTATTTCTACAGTTGGTTAATGACAGGGGTTACTACCATGTTAATTACAACTATCTATTTCTACAGTTGGTTAATGACAGGGGTTACTACCATGTTAATTACAACTATCTATTTCTACAGTTGGTTAATGACAGGGGTTACTACCATGTTAATTACAACTATCTATTTCTACAGTTGGTTAATGACAAGGGTTACTACCATGTTAATTACAACTATCTATTTCTACAGTTGGTTAATGACAGGGGTTACTACCATGTTAATTACAACTATCTATTTCTCTATTTCTACAGTTGGTTAATGACTGGGGTTACTACCATGTTAATTACAACTATCTATTTCTACAGTTGGTTAATGACAGGGGTTACTACCATGTTAATTACAACTATCTATTTCTACAGTTGGTTAATGACAAGGGTTACTACCATGTTAATTACAACTATCTATTTCTACAGTTGGTTAATGACAAGGGTTACTACCATGTTAATTACAACTATCTATTTCTACAGTTGGTTAATGACAGGGGTTACTACCATGTTAATTACAACTATCTATTTCTCTATTTCTACAGTTGGTTAATGACAGGGGTTACTACCATGTTAATTACAACTATCTATTTCTACAGTTGGTTAATGACAGGGGTTACTACCATGTTAATTACAACTATCTATTTCTCTATTTCTACAGTTGGTTAATGACAGGGGTTACTACCATGTTAATTACAACTATCTATTTCTCTATTTCTACAGTTGGTTAATGACAGGGGTTACTACCATGTTAATTACAACTATCTATTTCTACAGTTGGTTAATGACAGGGGTTACTACCATGTTAATTACAACTATCTATTTCTCTATTTCTACAGTTGGTTAATGACAGGGGTTACTACCATGTTAATTACAACTATCTATTTCTACAGTTGGTTAATGACAAGGGTTACTACCATGTTAATTACAACTATCTAGTTCTCTATTTCTACAGTTGGTTAATGACAGGGGTTACTACCATGTTAATTACAACTATCTAGTTCTCTATTTCTACAGTTGGTTAATGACAGGGGTTACTACCATGTTAATTACAACTATCTATTTCTACAGTTGGTTAATGACAGGGGTTACTACCATGTTAATTACAACTATCTAGTTCTCTATTTCTACAGTTGGTTAATGACAGGGGTTACTACCATGTTAATTACAACTATCTATTTCTACAGTTGGTTAATGACAGGGGTTACTACCATGTTAATTACAACTATCTATTTCTACAGTTGGTTAATGACAGGGGTTACTACCATGTTAATTACAACTATCTATTTCTACAGTTGGTTAATGACAAGGGTTACTACCATGTTAATTACAACTATCTATTTCTACAGTTGGTTAATGACAAGGGTTACTACCATGTTAATTACAACTATCTATTTCTCTAGTTCTACAGTTGGTTAATGACAGGGGTTACTACCATGTTAATTACAACTATCTATTTCTCTATTTCTACAGTTGGTTAATGACAGGGGTTACTACCATGTTAATTACAACTATCTATTTCTACAGTTGGTTAATGACAGGGGTTACTACCATGTTAATTACAACTATCTATTTCTACAGTTGGTTAATGACAGGGGTTACTACCATGTTAATTACAACTATCTATTTCTCTATTTCTACAGTTGGTTAATGACAGGGGTTACTACCATGTTAATTACAACTATCTATTTCTACAGTTGGTTAATGACAAGGGTTACTACCATGTTAATTACAACTATCTATTTCTACAGTTGGTTAATGACAGGGGTTACTACCATGTTAATTACAACTATCTAGTTCTCTATTTCTACAGTTGGTTAATGACAGGGTTACTACCATGTTAATTACAACTATCTATTTCTACAGTTGGTTAATGACAGGGGTTACTACCATGTTAATTACAACTATCTATTTATCTATTTCTACAGTTGGTTAATGACAGGGGTTACTACCATGTTAATTACAACTATCTATTTCTACAGTTGGTTAATGACAGGGGTTACTACCATGTTAATTACAACTATCTATTTCTCTATTTCTACAGTTGGTTAATGACAGGGGTTACTACCATGTTAATTACAACTATCTATTTCTACAGTTGGTTAATGACAGGGGTTACTACCATGTTAATTACAACTATCTAGTTCTCTATTTCTACAGTTGGTTAATGACAGGGGTTACTACCATGTTAATTACAACTATCTATTTCTACAGTTACAGTTGGTTAATGACAGGGGTTACTACCATGTTAATTACAACTATCTATTTCTCTATTTCTACAGTTGGTTAATGACAGGGGTTACTACCATGTTAATTACAACTATCTATTTCTCTATTTCTACAGTTGGTTAATGACAAGGGTTACTACCATGTTAATTACAACTATCTATTTCTACAGTTGGTTAATGACAAGGGTTACTACCATGTTAATTACAACTATCTAGTTCTCTATTTCTACAGTTGGTTAATGACAGGGGTTACTACCATGTTAATTACAACTATCTAGTTGGTTAATGACAGGGGTTACTTAATTTCTACAGTTGGTTAATGACAAGGGTTACTACCATGTTAATTACAACTATCTATCTATTTCTACAGTTGGTTAATGACAAGGGTTACTACCATGTTAATTACAACTATCTATCTATTTCTACAGTTGGTTAATGACAGGGGTTACTACCATGTTAATTACAACTATCTATTTCTACAGTTGGTTAATGACAGGGGTTACTACCATGTTAATTACAACTATCTATTTCTACAGTTGGTTAATGACAGGGTTACTACCATGTTAATTACAACTATCTATTTCTACAGTTGGTTAATGACAGGGGTTACTACCATGTTAATTACAACTATCTATTTCTACAGTTGGTTAATGACAGGGGTTACTACCATGTTAATTACAACTATCTATTTCTACAGTTGGTTAATGACAGGGGTTACTACCATGTTAATTACAACTATCTATTTCTCTATTTCTACAGTTGGTTAATGACTGGGGTTACTACCATGTTAATTACAACTATCTATTTCTACAGTTGGTTAATGACAGGGGTTACTACCATGTTAATTACAACTATCTATTTCTACAGTTGGTTAATGACAAGGGTTACTACCATGTTAATTACAACTATCTATTTCTACAGTTGGTTAATGACAGGGGTTACTACCATGTTAATTACAACTATCTATTTCTACAGTTGGTTAATGACAGGGGTTACTACCATGTTAATTACAACTATCTATTTCTCTATTTCTACAGTTGGTTAATGACAGGGGTTACTACCATGTTAATTACAACTATCTATTTCTACAGTTGGTTAATGACAGGGGTTACTACCATGTTAATTACAACTATCTATCTATTTCTACAGTTGGTTAATGACAGGGGTTACTACCATGTTAATTACAACTATCTATTTCTCTATTTCTACAGTTGGTTAATGACAGGGGTTACTACCATGTTAATTACAACTATCTATTTCTACAGTTGGTTAATGACAGGGGTTACTACCATGTTAATTACAACTATCTATTTCTCTATTTCTACAGTTGGTTAATGACAGGGGTTACTACCATGTTAATTACAACTATCTATTTCTACAGTTGGTTAATGACAAGGGTTACTACCATGTTAATTACAACTATCTAGTTCTCTATTTCTACAGTTGGTTAATGACAGGGGTTACTACCATGTTAATTACAACTATCTATTTCTCTATTTCTACAGTTGGTTAATGACAGGGGTTACTACCATGTTAATTACAACTATCTATTTCTACAGTTGGTTAATGACAGGGGTTACTACCATGTTAATTACAACTATCTAGTTCTCTATTTCTACAGTTGGTTAATGACAGGGGTTACTACCATGTTAATTACAACTATCTATTTCTACAGTTGGTTAATGACAGGGGTTACTACCATGTTAATTACAACTATCTATTTCTACAGTTGGTTAATGACAAGGGTTACTACCATGTTAATTACAACTATCTATTTCTACAGTTGGTTAATGACAAGGGTTACTACCATGTTAATTACAACTATCTATTTCTACAGTTGGTTAATGACAAGGGTTACTACCATGTTAATTACAACTATCTATTTCTCTATTTCTACAGTTGGTTAATGACAGGGGTTACTACCATGTTAATTACAACTATCTATTTCTCTATTTCTACAGTTGGTTAATGACAGGGGTTACTACCATGTTAATTACAACTATCTATTTCTCTAGTTCTACAGTTGGTTAATGACAGTTAATGACAGGGGTTACTACCATGTTAATTACAACTATCTATTTCTACAGTTGGTTAATGACAGGGGTTACTACCATGTTAATTACAACTATCTATTTCTCTATTTCTACAGTTGGTTAATGACAGGGGTTACTACCATGTTAATTACAACTATCTATTTCTACAGTTGGTTAATGACAGGGGTTACTACCATGTTAATTACAACTATCTATTTCTACAGTTGGTTAATGACAGGGGTTACTACCATGTTAATTACAACTATCTAGTTCTATCTATTTCTACAGTTGGTTAATGACAGGGGTTACTACCATGTTAATTACAACTATCTATTTCTACAGTTGGTTAATGACAGGGGTTACTACCATGTTAATTACAACTATCTATTTCTCTATTTCTACAGTTGGTTAATGACAGGGGTTACTACCATGTTAATTACAACTATCTATTTCTACAGTTGGTTAATGAATGGGGTTACTACCATGTTAATTACAACTATCTATCTATTTCTACAGTTGGTTAATGACAGGGGTTACTACCATGTTAATTACAACTATCTATTTCTACAGTTGGTTAATGACAGGGGTTACTACCATGTTAATTACAACTATCTATCTATTTCTACAGTTGGTTAATGACAGGGGTTACTACCATGTTAATTACAACTATCTATTTCTACAGTTGGTTAATGACAGGGGTTACTACCATGTTAATTACAACTATCTATTTCTCTATTTCTACAGTTGGTTAATGACAGGGGTTACTACCATGTTAATTACAACTATCTATTTCTACAGTTGGTTAATGACTGGGGTTACTACCATGTTAATTACAACTATCTATTTCTACAGTTGGTTAATGACAGGGTTACTACCATGTTAATTACAACTATCTATTTCTACAGTTGGTTAATGACAGGGGTTACTACCATGTTAATTACAACTATCTAGTTCTCTATTTCTACAGTTGGTTAATGACAGGGGTTACTACCATGTTAATTACAACTATCTAGTTTCTATTTCTACAGTTGGTTAATGACAGGGGTTACTACCATGTTAATTACAACTATCTAGGGGTTTTACAACTATCTATTTCTACAGTTGGTTAATGACAGGGGTTACTACCATGTTAATTACAACTATCTATTTCTACAGTTGGTTAATGACAGGGGTTACTACCATGTTAATTACAACTATCTAGTTCTCTATTTCTACAGTTGGTTAATGACAGGGGTTACTACCATGTTAATTACAACTATCTATCTATTTCTACAGTTGGTTAATGACAGGGGTTACTACCATGTTAATTACAACTATCTATTTCTACAGTTGGTTAATGACAGGGGTTACTACCATGTTAATTACAACTATCTATTTCTACAGTTGGTTAATGACAGGGGTTACTACCATGTTAATTACTACTATCTATTTCTACAGTTGGTTAATGACAGGGGTTACTACCATGTTAATTACAACTATCTATTTCTACAGTTGGTTAATGACAGGGGTTACTACCATGTTAATTACAACTATCTATTTCTACAGTTGGTTAATGACAGGGGTTACTACCATGTTAATTACTACTATCTATTTCTACAGTTGGTTAATGACAGGGGTTACTACCATGTTAATTACAACTATCTATTTCTACAGTTGGTTAATGACAGGGGTTACTACCATGTTAATTACAACTATCTATTTCTCTATTTCTACAGTTGGTTAATGACAGGGGTTACTACCATGTTAATTACAACTATCTATTTCTACAGTTGGTTAATGACAGGGGTTACTACCATGTTAATTACAACTATCTATCTATTTCTACAGTTGGTTAATGACAGGGGTTACTACCATGTTAATTACTACTATCTATTTCTACAGTTGGTTAATGACAGGGGTTACTACCATGTTAATTACAACTATCTATTTCTACAGTTGGTTAATGACAGGGGTTACTACCATGTTAATTACAACTATCTATTTCTACAGTTGGTTAATGACAGGGGTTACTACCATGTTAATTACAACTATCTATTTCTACAGTTGGTTAATGACAGGGGTTACTACCATGTTAATTACAACTATCTATTTCTACAGTTGGTTAATGACAGGGGTTACTACCATGTTAATTACAACTATCTATTTCTACAGTTGGTTAATGACAGGGGTTACTACCATGTTAATTACAACTATCTATTTCTCTAGTTCTACAGTTGGTTAATGACAGGGGTTACTACCATGTTAATTACAACTATCTATTTCTACAGTTGGTTAATGACAGGGGTTACTACCATGTTAATTACAACTATCTATTTCTACAGTTGGTTAATGACAGGGGTTACTACCATGTTAATTACAACTATCTATTTCTACAGTTGGTTAATGACTGGGGTTACTACCATGTTAATTACAACTATCTATTTCTCTATTTCTACAGTTGGTTAATGACAGGGGTTACTACCATGTTAATTACAACTATCTATTTCTACAGTTGGTTAATGACAGGGGTTACTACCATGTTAATTACAACTATCTATTTCTACAGTTGGTTAATGACAGGGGTTACTACCATGTTAATTACAACTATCTATTTCTACAGTTGGTTAATGACAGGGGTTACTACCATGTTAATTACAACTATCTATTTCTCTATTTCTACAGTTGGTTAATGACAGGGGTTACTACCATGTTAATTACAACTATCTATTTCTACAGTTGGTTAATGACAGGGGTTACTACCATGTTAATTACAACTATCTATTTCTACAGTTGGTTAATGACAGGGGTTACTACCATGTTAATTACAATCTATCTATTTCTACAGTTGGTTAATGACAGGGGTTACTACCATGTTAATTACAACTATCTATTTCTCTATTTCTACAGTTGGTTAATGACAGGGGTTACTACCATGTTAATTACAACTATCTATTTCTACAGTTGGTTAATGACAGGGGTTACTACCATGTTAATTACAACTATCTATTTCTACAGTTGGTTAATGACAGGGGTTACTACCATGTTAATTACAACTATCTATTTCTACAGTTGGTTAATGACAGGGGTTACTACCATGTTAATTACAACTATCTATTTCTCTATTTCTACAGTTGGTTAATGACAGGGGTTACTACCATGTTAATTACAACTATCTATTTCTCTATTTCTACAGTTGGTTAATGACAGGGGTTACTACCATGTTAATTACAACTATCTATTTCTACAGTTGGTTAATGACAGGGGTTACTACCATGTTAATTACAACTATCTATTTCTCTATTTCTACAGTTGGTTAATGACAGGGGTTACTACCATGTTAATTACAACTATCTATTTCTCTAGTTCTACAGTTGTAGAGTTGTACACCTATTTGCATAGTTCTAGAGTTGTACACCTATTTGCATAGTTCTAGAGTTGTACACCTATTTGCATAGTTCTAGAGTTGTACACCTATTTGCATAGTTCTAGAGTTGTACACCTATTTGCATAGTTCTAGAGTTGTACACCTATTTGCATAGTTCTAGAGTTGTACACCTATTTGCATAGTTCTAGAGTTGTACACCTATTTGCATAGTTCTAGAGTTGTACACCTATTTGCATAGTTCTAGAGTTGTACACCTATTTGCATAGTTCTAGAGTTGTACACCTATTTGCATAGTTTTACAGTTGTTTGATTATAGCTCCAGCTAGTTTTACAGTTGTTTGATTATAGTTCTACGGTTGTTTGATTATAGTTCCAGTTAGTTCTACAGTTGTTTAATTATAGTTCTACGGTTGTTTGATTATAGTTCCAGTTAGTTCTACAGTTGTTTAATTATAGTTCTACGGTTGTTTGATTATAGTTCTACGGTTGTTTGATTATAGTTCTACGGTTGTTTGATTATAGTTCCAGCTCGTTCTACGGTTGTTTGATTATAGCTCCAGTTAGTTCTACGGTTGTTTGATTATAGCTCTATGGTTGTTTGATTATAGTTCCAGCTAGTTCTACAGTTGTTTAATTATAGTTCTACGGTTGTTTGATTATAGTTCTACGGTTGTTTGATTATAGTTCCAGCTCGTTCTACGGTTGTTTAATTATAGTTCTACGGTTGTTTGATTATAGTTTTATAGTTCTACAGTTTGATTTGAGTTTTTTTGTAATTTTTTATCTTACTTTTCCTGTATTTTCTTTCTCCTTTCATACGTCTTTCACTCTTCTTCCTCATGTCTCCTTCTTCTTTTGTTTGAAACACCTGCAGACGCACTACAGCATCTGAGCCAAAACAAACACACACACACACACACTCTCCCCTGGAAACCAGTGTTTACTTTGCTGCCCAGAGGAGGGGGCCTGTATGTGTGTGGGGTTGGGATCTTCACACTGTAAAGTAGGGATATACATATGCCTTCAGAAGGTATTCAAACCACTTGACTTTTTACACCTTTTGTCAACGCTAAAGCCTTATTCTAAATTGGATTATATCGCCCCCCCCATCAATCTACACACAATACCCAATAACGACATCACAATACCCAATAACGACATCACAATACCCAATAACGACATCACAATACCCAATAACGACATCACAATACCCCATAACGACATCACAATACCCCATAACGACATCACAATACCCCATAACGACATCACAATACCCCATAACGACATCACAATACCCCATAACGACATCACAATACTCCATAATGACAAAGGGAAAACAGGTTTTTAGACATGTTTGCCCCCAAAAATTAATATATATCACGTTTTGCATAACTATTCAGACCCTTTCCTCAGTACTTTGTTGAAGCACCTTTGGCAGCGATTACAGCATCGAGTCTTCTTGGGTTTGACGCTACAAGCTTGGCACACCTGTATTTGGGAAATTTCTCCCATTCTTCTCTGTAGTTCTTCTCAAGCTCTGTCAGGTTGGATGGGGAGCGTCGCTGTACCATTATTTTCACGTTGTCACGCCTTGGTCATTGTATCTTGTGTTTTTGTTATATGTTTGGGTAGGCCAGGGTGTGACATGGGTTTATATGTTGTATTTCGTATTGGGGTTTGTATTAATTGGGAGTGTGTATTATTAGGGGTGTGTCTAGTTAGGCTTGGCTGCCTGAGGCGATTCCTAATTGGAGTCAGCTGATTCTCGTTGTCTCGGATTGGGAACCGTATTTAGGCAGCCTGAGTGCGCGTTGTATTTCGTGGGTGATTGTACCTGTCTTAGTGTTAGTCACCAGATAGGCTGTAATTAGTTTCACTCGTTTGTTGTTTTCTTCTTCCGTTATTTCATGTACCGCATATTTCTTCATTAAAAGTCATGAGTAACCTACACGCTGCATTTCGGTCTGACTCTCTTCAAACAGCAGACGAAATTCATTACACACGTCTCTTCGGAGATGTTTGATCGGGTTCAAGTCCGGGCTCTGGCTGGGCCGCTCACAGTATTTGGTTATAAATGTAATGTTGCAGGGTGGTCAACTGTCCTCCAGGAGATTCCAGCTGTTGGGGGTGCAGGCTTTTACTCCAGCCCTGCTCTAACACAACCACGTTGTAAAATTTCAGCTGCTCAACCGGAACCTTGATAAGCTGACTGGTAGGTTTGAGCAGGGTTGAACCAAGAACCTGCACGCCCAGTAGCAGATGGAGGGGTGACGGACCACATGTGTTTTATACAGCAGCCAATCAGAGCAGAGCAGGCTCCAATAGCAGGAGATGGTATCTAATACATGGGATCAGACAGGAGGAGATGGTATCTAATACATGGGATCAGACAGGAGGAGATGGTATCTAATACATGGGATCAGACAGCAGGAGGAGATGGTATCTAATACATGGGATCAGACAGCAGCAGGAGATGGTATCTAATACATGGGATCAGACAGCAGGAGATGGTATCTAATACATGGGATCAGACAGGAGGAGATGGTATCTAATACATGGGATCAGACAGCAGGAGATGGTATCTAATACATGGGATCAGACAGCAGGAGATGGATCAGACAGACAGCAGGAGATGGTATCTAATACATGGGATCAGACAGCAGCAGGAGATGGTATCTAATACATGGGATCAGACAGCAGGAGATGGTATCTAATACATGGGATCAGACAGCAGGAGGAGATGGTATCTAATACATGGGATCAGACAGCAGGAGATGGTATCTAATACATGGGATCAGACAGGAGGAGGAGATGTTATCTAATACATGGGATCAGACAGCAGCAGGAGGAGATGGTATCTAATACATGGGATCAGACAGCAGGAGATGGTATCTAATACATGGGATCAGACAGCAGCAGGAGGAGATGGTATCTAATACATGGGATCAGACAGCAGGAGATGGTATCTAATACATGGGTTCAGACAGCAGGAGGAGATGGTATCTAATACATGGGATCAGACAGCAGGAGATGGTATCTAATACATGGGATCAGACAGCAGGAGGAGGTATCTAATACATGGGATCAGACAGCAGGAGGAGATGGTATCTAATACATGGGATCAGACAGCAGGAGGAGATGGTATCTAATACATGGGATCAGACAGCAGGAGGAGATGGTATCTAATACATGGGATCAGACAGCAGGAGGAGATGGTATCTAATACATGGGATCAGACAGCAGGAGGAGATGGTATCTAATACATGGGATCAGACAGCAGGAGGAGATGGATACATGGGACAGACAGCAGGAGGAGATGGTATCTAATACATGGGATCAGACAGCAGGAGGAGATGGTATCTAATACATGGGATCAGACAGCAGGAGGAGATGGTATCTAATACATGGGATCAGAGAGCAGGAGGAGATGGTATCTAATACATGGGATCAGACAGCAGGAGGAGATGGTATCTAATACATGGGATCAGAGAGCAGGAGGAGATGGTATCTAATACATGGGATCAGACAGCAGGAGGAGATGGTATCTAATACATGGGATCAGAGAGCAGGAGGAGATGGTATCTAATACATGGGGTCAGACAGCAGGAGATGGTATCTAATACATGGGATCAGACAGCAGGAGATGGTATCTAATACATGGGATCAGACAGGAGGAGATGGTATCTAATACATGGGATCAGACAGGAGGAGATGGTATCTAATACATGGGATCAGACAGCAGGAGGAGATGGCATCTAATACATGGGATCAGACAGCAGGAGGAGATGGTATCTAATACATGGGATCAGACAGCAGGAGATGGTATCTAATACATGGGATCAGACAGCAGATGGTATCTAATACATGGGATCAGACAGGAGGAGATGGTATCTAATACATGGGATCAGACAGCAGGAGATGGTATCTAATACATGGGATCAGACAGCAGGAGGAGATGGTATCTAATACATGGGATCAGACAGCAGGAGGAGATGGTATCTAATACATGGGATCAGACAGCAGGAGGAGATGGTATCTAATACATGGGATCAGACAGCAGCAGGAGGAGATGGTATCTAATACATGGGATCAGACAGCAGCAGGAGATGGTATCTAATACATGGGATCAGACAGCAGCAGGAGATGGTATCTAATACATGGGATCAGACAGCAGGAGGAGATGGTATCTAATACATGGGATCAGAGAGCTGGAGGAGATGGTATCTAATACATGGGGTCAGACAGCAGGAGATGGTATCTAATACATGGGATCAGACAGCAGGAGATGGTATCTAATACATGGGATCAGACAGGAGGAGATGGTATCTAATACATGGGATCAGACAGGAGGAGATGGTATCTAATACATGGGATCAGACAGCAGGAGGAGATGGCATCTAATACATGGGATCAGACAGCAGGAGGAGATGGTATCTAATACATGGGATCAGGAGATGGTATCTAATACATGGGATCAGACAGCAGATGGTATCTAATACATGGGATCAGACAGGAGGAGATGGTATCTAATACATGGGATCAGACAGCAGGAGATGGTATCTAATACATGGGATCAGACAGCAGGAGGAGATGGTATCTAATACATGGGATCAGACAGCAGGAGGAGATGGTATCTAATACATGGGATCAGACAGCAGGAGGAGATGGTATCTAATACATGGGATCAGACAGCAGGAGGAGATGGTATCTAATACATGGGATCAGACAGCAGGAGATGGAGATACATGGTATCTAATACAGGAGATGGGATCATGGGACAGCAGCAGGAGGAGATGGTATCTAATACATGGGATAGCAGGAGGAGATGGGATCATGGGACAGACAGCAGGAGATGGTATCTAATACATGGGATCAGACAGCAGGAGGAGATGGTATCTAATACATGGGATCAGACAGCAGGAGGAGATGGTATCTAATACATGGGATCAGACAGCAGGAGATGGTATCTAATACATGGGATCAGACAGCAGGAGGAGATGGTATCTAATACATGGGATCAGACAGCAGGGTTGTTATTGTTATCGGTTATTTTAGTGGTGATGGTATGGTGGTGTTATTGACTCAGTGGTGATAGTATGGTGGTGTTATTTTAGTGGTGGTAGTATGGTGGTGTTATTGGTTCGGTTATTTTAGTGGTGATAGTATGGTGGTGTTATTGGCTCGGTTATTTTAGTGGTGATAGTATGGTGGTGTTATTTTAGTGGTGATAGTATAGTGGTGTTATTGGTTCGGTTATTTTAGTGGTGATAGTATGGTGCTGTTATTGGCTCGGTTATTTTAGTGGTGATAGTATGGTGGTGTTATTTTAGTGGTGATAGTATGGTGGTGTTATTGGCACAGTGGTGAGGTTAATTTTCGTGGTGATAGTATAGCTCTGTTACAGTAGTGATGGTGTCACCATGTGGTGATAGTATGGTGGTGTTATTGGTTCGGTTATTTTAGTGGTGATAGTATAGTGGTGATAGTATGGTGGTGTTATTGGTTCGGTTATTTTAGTGGTGATAGTATGGTGGTGTTATTGGCACAGTGGTGGTGTTATTTTAGTGGTGATAGTATAGTGGTGTTATTTTAGTGGTGATAGTATAGTGGTGTTATTTTAGTGGTGATAGTATAGTGGTGTTATTGGTTCGGTTATTTTAGTGGTGATAGTATGGTGGTGTTATTGGTACAGTGGTGAGGTTATTTTAGTGGTGATAGTATGGTGGTGTTATTGGTTCGGTTATTTTAGTGGTGATAGTATAGTGGTGTTATTGGCTCTGTTATTTTAGTGGTGATAGTATGGTGGTGTTATTTTAGTGGTGATAGTATGGTGGTGTTATTGGTTCGGTTATTTTAGTGGTGATAGTATGGTGGTGTTATTGGCACAGTGGTGGTGTTATTTTAGTGGTGATAGTATAGTGGTGTTATTTTAGTGGTGATAGTATAGTGGTGTTATTTTAGTGGTGATAGTATAGTGGTGTTATTGGTTCGGTTATTTTAGTGGTGATAGTATGGTGGTGTTATTGGTACAGTGGTGAGGTTATTTTAGTGGTGATAGTATGGTGGTGTTATTGGTTCGGTTATTTTAGTGGTGATAGTATAGTGGTGTTATTGGCTCTGTTATTTTAGTGGTGATAGTATGGTGGTGTTATTTTAGTGGTGATAGTATGGTGGTGTTATTGGTGGTGTTATTTTAGTGGTGATAGTATGGTGGTGTTATTGGTTCGGTTATTTTAGTGGTGATAGTATGGTGGTGTTATTTTTATTTTAGTGGTGATAGTATGGTGGTGTTATTTTAGTGGTGATAGTATAGTGGTGTTATTGGTTCGGTTATTTTAGTGGTGATAGTATGGTGGTGTTATTGTTATTTTAGTGGTGATAGTATGGTGGTGTTATTTTAGTGGTGATAGTATGGTGGTGTTATTGGCACAGTGGTGAGGTTAATTTTCGTGGTGATAGTATAGCTCTGTTACAGTAGTGATGGTGTATGTGGTGATAGTATGGTGGTGTTATTGGTTCGGTTATTTTAGTGTGATGTATAGATAGTATGGTGGTGTTATTGGTTCGGTTATTTTAGTGGTGATAGTATGGTGGTGTTATTGGCACAGTGGTGGTGTTATTTTAGTGGTGATAGTATAGTGGTGTTATTTTAGTGGTGATAGTATAGTGGTGTTATTTTAGTGGTGATAGTATAGTGGTGTTATTGGTTCGGTTATTTTAGTGGTGATAGTATGGTGGTGTTATTGGTACAGTGGTGAGGTTATTTTAGTGGTGATAGTATGGTGGTGTTATTGGTTCGGTTATTTTAGTGGTGATAGTATAGTGGTGTTATTGGCTCTGTTATTTTAGTGGTGATAGTATGGTGGTGTTATTTTAGTGGTGATAGTATGGTGGTGTTATTGGTTCGGTTATTTTAGTGGTGATAGTATGGTGGTGTTATTTTCGGTTATTTTAGTGGTGATAGTATGGTGGTGTTATTTTAGTGGTGATAGTATGTATGGTGGTGTTATTTTAGTGGTGGTAGTATGGTGGTGTTATTGGTACAGTGGTGAGGTTATTTTAGTGGTGGTAGTATGGTGGTGTTATTGGTTGTTATTTTAGTGGTGATAGTATGGTGGTGTTATTTTAGTGGTGATAGTATGGTGGTGTTATTTTAGTGGTGATAGTATGGTGGTGTTATTTTAGTGGTGATAGTATGATGGTGTTATTGGTTCGGTTATTTTAGTGGTGATAGTATGGTGGTGTTATTTTAGTGGTGATAGTATAGTGGTGTTATTGGCTCGGTTATTTTAGTGGTGATAGTATGGTGGTGTTATTTTAGTGGTGATAGTATGGTGGTGTTATTGACTCAGTGGTGATAGTATGGTGGTGTTATTTTAGTGGTGATAGTATGGTGGTGTTATTGGTTCGGTTATTTTAGTGGTGATAGTATGGTGGTGTTATTTTAGTGGTGATAGTATGGTGGTGTTATTTTAGTGGTGGTAGTATGGTGGTGTTATTGGTTCGGTTATTTTAGTGGTGATAGTATAGTGGTGTTATTGACTCGGTTATTTTAGTGGTGGTAGTATGGTGGTGTTATTAGCACAGTGGTGGTGTTATTTTAGTGGTGATAGTATGGTGGTGTTATTTTAGTGGTGATAGTATAGTGGTGTTATTTTAGTGGTGATAGTATGGTGGTGTTATTGGTTCGGTTATTTTCGTGGTGATAGTATAGCTCTGTTATAGTAGTGGTGGTGTCACCATGTGGTGATAGTATAGCTCTGTTATAGTAGTGATGGTATGGTGGTGTTGTCATATGGTGGGTTATGGTGACACCCAGGGGCCTCTTTCAGTGTTACAAATCACCACGGTCCAAATAAATTAATCTGGAACACAGCGTAGGGGCTGGCGGCGCTCAGTAAATCAGTTGTTCCAGGTAATGGGGTCAAATGTTCCGTGTCAATGGTTTATTTGATTGGATTGAATTTGTTGTTGAACTTTGAACTCGATGGTTTCTCCTTGACATACGCTCATTTTTTTAACTTAAAAATGTATTCGCAATTCCGTTAGGTGGAGTTACCCTATTCTAGATCTTACTCTCTCTCTCCTCATCCTTCTCTCATCCTTCTCCCCTCTCATTCTCCTCTCCTTCTCCCCTCTCATTGTCCTCTCATTCTCCTCTCCTTCTCCTCTCATTCTCCTCTCCCATTGTCCTCTCCTTCTCCCCTCTCATTGTCCTTCTCCCCTCTCATTCTCCTCTCCTTATCCCCTCTCATTGTCCTTTCCTTCTCCCCTCTCATTGTCCTCTCCTTCTCCCCTCTCATTGTCCTCTCCTTCTCCCCTCTCATTGTCCTCTCCTTCTCCCCTCTCATTGTCCTCTCCTTCTCCCCTCTCATTGTCCTCTCCTTCTCCCCTCTCCCTCTCATTGTCCTCCTCTCTCCTTCTCCCCTCTCCCATTGTCCTCTCCTTCTCCCCTCTCATTGTCCTCTCCTTCTCCCCTCTCATTGTCCTCTCCTTCTCCCCTCTCATTGTCCTCTCCTTCTCCCCTCTCATTGTCCTCTCCTTCTCCCCTCTCATTCTCCTCTCCTTCTCCCCTCTCTTTGTCCTCTCCTTCTCCCTCTCATTGTCCTCTCCTTCTCCCCTCTCATTGTCCTCTCCTTCTCCCCTCTCATTGTCCTCTCCTTCTCCCCTCTCATTGTCCTCTCCTTCTCCCCTCTCATTCTCCTCTCCTTCTCTCCTCCATTGTCCTCTCCTTCTCCTTCTCTCCTGTTCTCCTCTCCTTCTCCCCTCTCATTGTCCTCTCCTTCTCCCCTCTCATTGTCCTCCCCTCCTTCTCCCCTCTCATTGTCCTCTCCTTCTCCCCTCTCATTGTCCTCTCCTTCTCCCCTCTCATTGTCCTCTCCTTCTCCCCTCTCATTGTCCTCTCCTTCTCCCCTCTCATTGTCCTCTCCTTCTCCCCTCTCATTGTCCCTCCTTCTCCCCTCTCATTGTCCTCTCCTTCTCCCCTCTCATTGTCCTCTCCTTCTCCCCTCTCATTGTCCTCTCCTTCTCCCCTCTCATTGTCCTCTCCTACCACTACTCTCCCCTCTCATTGTCCTCTCCTTCTCCCCTCTCATTGTCCTCTCCTTCTCCCCTCTCATTCTGCTCTCCTTCTCATTCTCCTTCTCCCCTCTCATCCTCCTCTCCAGTGTTCCTAACTCGTGCCCGGCCAGTCCGAGGGGTGCGGGGTCATCGGGTTATCGCTACGGACGCAACGTGACATCTGACCTCCAGCTGGCTGCGGAGTTCGCTGCCAAGGCTGTCTCCGAGCAACAGCGGGGCGTTGCTGAGCAACACGGAGAGTCCGGCGGCGGAGACAGCCCCAAGGTATACTTCACTGTGTGTGTGTGTGTGTGTGTGTGTGTGTGTGTGTGTGTGTGTGTGTGTGTGTGTGTGTGTGTGTGTGTGTGTGTGTGTGTGTGTGTGTGTGTATATATGTATATAATGGGGGTTAATATATATATATTAACCCCTCTCTCCTGTCTTATCCAGGATGAATCGAAGCCTCCCTACTCCTACGCCCAGTTGATAGTACAGGCCATCTCTTCAGCACCAGACAGACAGCTGACCCTGTCTGGAATCTACACACACATCACCAAACACTACCCCTACTATCGCACTGCAGACAAGGGCTGGCAGGTAACTAGACACATCACCTAACCCTACTACCAGGTAGCTAGACTCGACACCTACCCCTACTACCAGGTAACTAGACACATCACCTACCCCTACTACCAGGTAACTAGACACATCACCTACCCCTACTACCAGGTAACTAGACACATCACCTCCCCCTACCACTACTACCAGGTAACTAGACACATCACCTACCCCTACCACTACTACCAGGTAACTAGACACATCACCTACCCCTACTACCAGGTAACTAGACACATCACCTACCACTACTACCAGGTAACTAGACACATCACCTACCCCTACTACCAGGTAACTAGACACATCACCTACCCCTACTACCAGGTAACTAGACACATCACCTACCACTACTACCAGGTAACTAGACACATCACCTCCCCCTACTACCAGGTAACTAGACACATCACCTACCACTACTACCAGGTAACTAGACACATCACCTCCCACTACTACCAGGTAACTAGACACATCACCTACCACTACTACCAGGTAACTAGACACATCACCTACCCCTACCCCTACTACCAGGTAACTAGACACATCACCTACCACTACTACCAGGTAACTAGACACATCACCTACCACTACTACCAGGTAACTAGACACATCACCTCCCCCTACCCCTACTACCAGGTAGCTAGACACATCACCTACCCCTACTACCAGGTAGCTAGACACATCACCTACCCCTACTACCAGGTAACTAGACACATCACCTACCCCTACCCCTACTACCAGGTAACTAGACACATCACCTACCCCTACCCCTATTACCAGGTAACTAGACACATCACCTACCCCTACTACCAGGTAACTAGACACATCACCTACCCCTACTACCAGGTAACTAGACACATCACCTCCCCCTACTACCAGGTAACTAGACACATCACCTACCCCTACCCCTACTACCAGGTAACTAGACACATCACCTACCCCTACTACCAGGTAACTAGACACATCACCTACCCCTACTACCAGGTAACTAGACACATCACCTACCCCTACTACCAGGTAACTAGACACATCACCTACCCCTACTACCAGGTAACTAGACACATCACCTACCCCTACTACCCCTACTACCAGGTAACTAGACACATCACCTCCCCTACTACCAGGTAACTAGACACATCACCTACCACTACTACCAGGTAACTAGACACATCACCTCCCCTACTACCAGGTAACTAGACACATCACCTACCCCTACTACTACCAGGTAACTAGACACATCACCTCCCCCTACCCCTACTACCAGGTAACTAGACACATCACCTACCCCTACTACCAGGTAACTAGACACATCACCTACCCCTACTACCAGGTAACTAGACACATCACCTACCCCTACTACCAGGTAACTAGACACATCACCTCCCCCTACTACCAGGTAACTAGACACATCACCTACCCCTACTACCAGGTAACTAGACACATCACCTACCACTACTACCAGGTAACTAGACACATCATCTACCCCTACCCCTACTACCAGGTAACTAGACACATCACCTCCCCCTACTACCAGGTAACTAGACACATCACCTACCATTACTACCAGGTAACTAGACACATCACCTCCCCCTACTACCAGGTAACTAGACACATCACCTCCCCCTACTACCAGGTAACTAGACACATCACCTCCCCCTACTACCAGGTAACTAGACACATCACCTCCCCCTACTACCAGGTAACTAGACACATCACCTCCCCCTACTACCAGGTAACTAGACACATCACCTCCCCCTACTACCAGGTAACTAGACACATCACCTCCCCCTACTACCAGGTAACTAGACACATCACCCCCCCTACTACCAGGTAACTAGACACATCACCCTACCCCTACTACCAGGTAACTAGACACATCACCTACCCCTACTACCAGGTAACTAGACACATCACCTACCCCTACTACCAGGTAACTAGACACATCACCTACCCCTACTACCAGGTAACTAGACACATCACCTCCCCCTACTACCAGGTAACTAGACACATCACCTACCCCTACTACCAGGTAACTAGACACATCACCTACCCCTACCCCTACTACCAGGTAACTAGACACATCACCTCCCCCTACCCCTACTACCAGGTAACTAGACACATCACCTACACATCACCCCCTACTACCAGGTAACTAGACACATCACCTACCCCTACTACCAGGTAACTAGACACATCACCTACCCCTACTACCAGGTAACTAGACACATCACCTACCCCTACTACCAGGTAACTAGACACATCACCTACCCCTACTACCAGGTAACTAGACACATCACCTACCACTACTACCAGGTAACTAGACACATCACCCCTACCCCTACTACCAGGTAACTAGACACATCACCTACCCCTACTACCAGGTAACTAGACACATCACCTCCCCCCCTACTACCAGGTAACTAGACACATCACCTACCCCTACTACCAGGTAACTAGACACATCACCTCCCCCTACTACCAGGTAACTAGACCCTACTACCAGGTAACTAGACACATCACCTACCCCTACTACCAGGTAACTAGACACATCACACTATACCAGGGTCCCTACTACCAGGTAACTAGACACATCACCTACCCCTACTACCAGGTAACTAGACACATCACCTACCCCTACTACCAGGTAACTAGACACATCACCTACCCCCCCTACTACCAGGTAACTAGACACATCACCTACCCTACTACCAGGTAACTAGACACATCACCTACCCCTACTACCAGGTAACTAGACACATCACCTACCCCTACTACCAGGTAACTAGACACATCACCTGCCCTACCCTACCACTACTACCAGGTAACTAGACACATCACCTACCCCTACTACCAGGTAACTAGACACATCACCTACCCCTACTACCAGGTAACTAGACACATCACCTACCCCTACTACCAGGTAACTAGACACATCACCTACCCCTACTACCAGGTAACTAGACACATCACCTACCACTACTACCAGGTAACTAGACACATCACCTATCATCCCCTACTACCAGGTAACTAGACACATCACCTACACCCCTACTACCAGGTAACTAGACACATCACCTACCCCTACTACCAGGTAACTAGACATCATCCCCTATCCCCTACTACCAGGTAACTAGACACATCACCTACCCCCCCTACTACCAGGTAACTAGACACATCATCTACCTACCCCTACTACCAGGTAACTAGACACACATCACCTACCCCTACTACCAGGTAACTAGACACATCCTACTACCCTAGACACATCCCCTACTACCAGGTAACTAGACACATCACCTACCCCTACTACCAGGTAACTAGACACATCACCTACCCCTACTACCAGGTAACTAGACACATCACCTACCCTACCACTACTACCAGGTAACTAGACACATCACCTACCCCTACTACCAGGTAACTAGACATCACCTCACCTACCAGGTAACTAGACACCACTACTACCAGGTAACTAGACACATCACCTAGACACCACTACCACTACTACCAGGTAACTAGACACATCACCTACCCCTACTACCAGGTAACTAGACACATCACCTCCCCTACTACCAGGTAACTAGACACATCACCTACCCCTACTACCAGGTAACT